>NW_004524709.1:6502801-6513205 GCF_000260255.1 Octodon degus | reverse complement strand
AAAAAAAAGAAAAACCTGTCTCTTCATCAGTATCAAGGGAACATGGACATCTCCTTGGAAAGCTTCTGCCTCTCATTCCTCCCCAGTGCTGGGGATCAAATCCAAGCCCATCTCCTTGGAAAGCATTTTAGGATTAAAAAAGATCAACATGAAAGCAGCTGCAAACCACAAGGCAGCATGCAAATATAAGGTTAATTCTGTATCTTAGTTTCAAGAAATGTCAGTTCTAATATGTTGCCCTCTATCCTACATTATTTACCGAAAGCAAATCATAATGATCAAAACTGTCAGTGTGCTCCACTCCGACCTAGTCAGCCTGCATGCTTCCTGTCAATGTGTGTGTAATCCAGCCAGATCTCATCAGGTGCTGAAGGGTGGAACCACTCTCAGGAACACTCCCTCCTGGCCACCACATTCCTTCCAGTCCTCTCCCAATCACTTGTTGGATTCACAGGAGACAGGATGACCACACAAGACTTTCTGAAAGTCCCAATTTGGCTTACAGACTTTCCAAAAAAGGCCAATTTCATCCACAATCCTCTATGTCAAACACTAAAATCATCCAGCAAGAAAGAAAATTCAAGACTACCTCCAACCCCGTGTCCAGAGCCAGAATTAAGATCACTCAGAGAGAAACAGAAAATGACACATGAAAAGGAAACACTAAGATATCTAACCTATTGCTAAATGATTCCAGAAACCTATTATGTACTATCTCTTCCTAATAACAGGGAAGAAACTCTAAAATACCAACAGATTATGAATCCCTTTGTTGTACAGAACCAAAACAAATCATCACCATCTACAAGGGAACAAAAGAAAGACAAATTTTATTTCTTTTTCATGTTAATTTGTATACAAGTAACTAAAGTGAGAAATTTTTAGTCTGGATTCTGATATCAACAACAAAATAACTCTAAATGCCATTTCTCGTGTGGCCCATGTCAATGCACTGGAGGCCACATGCAAAAAGATCATGGTCACTTGAGCTAAAACCAAATGAAACGTTCAGAATGCCATGGCTAGCACCAAGTCTTGTATTTCCAGAATCTCCCCATGTGATACAGTGAGGCCTGTGGTCCTGAGAGATATCTTAGAAACAGTGTTTCAGTCTTGCACTAGTGACACCACTACATATATGTTGAAGACTTATTTCAATGAATTGCTCCTTTGCTTATATTAAGAAGGTCCTTAAAGATTATTTATAGGTATTACCAAATCACAACAGATTCTACAAATCCATTATATTCTCTTAAGTAAATAAGAATAGAAGATGTTTTTCAAAGTCTGAAGTCAGGCATGGTGGCCCAAATCTATAATCCTAGCACTTTGGAAAGCTGAAGCTGAAGGACTGCAAACTCAAGTGCTACCTCCACAACATCGCAAGACTATCTCAAAATTTAAAAAGGAGCTAAGTTTATAACACAGTAGTGGAGCACCCCTGAGTTTTAGCCCCAGTACCATAAAAAAAAAACAAAGAATCCAGCATGAAGTACCACTGAAATGACAATGCCAACTTGTTACTTTATTACTTATAAAACAGTTATTGTATTTAATCTAAGCCATGATTTCTGCAATAGCAGTAAATTTACAGAGAAGGGGATTTCAAAGTTGATGCCTAGGTTTTATTTAAAAGAAAAGCTTATGAGAGTAGGTAAGGAAAATAAATATTCACAAAAATCTAAACAGGGCTCAAAGCATGGTATATGCTTCCCAAAGGATGGTAAAATATAACACCATAATCTAGCACAGGTGTCCAGCAAGTAGGGACAGAGATGCACACCCACAAAGTCACAACAAACCCCTATTTCAGCATGGACAGAGCACCACCAGAAACAGAACCAGGCTCCAAGTCTTAGGAGCTAGCCTGGTTTCTATAAACCAGCCAGAGCTGCTCAGATGAGACACCATCTGCTTGGTCTCCGCTGCCCAGGATGGCCATGCACCTCCACTTCTCAGCATAGGACTCACCAGGAGAGTGTTCACCTCTGGCTTTCCCAACACAGACCACTGAGACACTACACATCCATGAAAGACAGCCACAGTCCCAGTGAGGGAAAGTTCTCACCTCTCCATCACCTACCAGCTGAAGAAGGGGGGCGGGGGGTATTATCAGTGCATACTCAGGCAACTTCTATCAAGAAGGAAGCCCTCAGGGCAGAAATCACAGTCTCCCACAGGTAGGCGCACTCCTGGGATACTACTCTTTTCCATGTATTTTCTCCTTAAAGTCCCTCCCAACAGCCATTATAACTACAAATCAACTGGATAAGCTGGCATTAAGAATAAACTAGGAATAGCAAGTTCAGGGAGTTCTGTCCCACAGACAGCCCCATGGGGGGATTTACACCAAGCAGGGACATGACATTACCTCATCTAATCCTCATTTACAATTCCAAAGATAAGTTACAGTAACTCCATCCAACAGCAGAGGAAGCGGAGGCTGGGAAACGTCAACTAACATCCCAACATGATGCTGTGAGTGGCAGAACCAGCAGAGTGCTGGCCTGTGGCTGTGCAACAGCCTGGAAGAGGGTTCTCCCATGGGCAGACACAGCGGTTCAGCACAGAGAATTTTCAAAGCCCTGGCACAAGCTCCTCCAAACAAAACTCACCAAAAGACCCAAGGAAATGTAAGAGGCAGAAAAAGTCACCTAAAAGTTAAAAAAGGATTTTAAAAAAAAGTGTAGGGTCCCACTGTGCTAAAAATTCAGGCTACTCATACAAATGGCCCTTAGGTGAACCTGGCCTCCTATAGCATTTGGCCAACTAAAAGATTCCATCTGTTCCTTTCATCTGACAATATCAGATTCTGCAACTGCTCTTAGATGTGCCTCACACTTTTATAAAAGGTTTAATGAGCTACATTTTGTCAGCATATGGGCGATTTCAATACTGACATAACTAACCACACTACCCTACATTATTTTGCTCAATGAAGAAAAATAATCATCCAACAAGGTTTAGTAATACCACTTACTTTTCCATTTTCATTTCAGATTAAATTGGCCCACAAAACTTATTCTGTCTCTCTCAAGAGCATCAGGGTAAATCCTGCCACATTAGTTTTGCAAGAAAGGGAACAAGCAATAAAACAAGTATGTGAAATAGACGCTCATGTTTGTCCTAAGAGTGACAAAAATCAAAAAAGTGGCTCTATGTCCAAGCAAGGGAGCAGCCAGAGACAGGCCCACCATCATCTGAGACTGGAATCTGCTGCAGCAAGCAATGTAAGACTATTTAACAAAGGAAACTCCCCAGAATGCAGGCCTCTCCTGTCCCTAACATAGTTATTTGTTTAATGAGCTCCACTCCAGTCATGTGGAGTAGTTTCTCCCTGTAAGAACAAAATATGTAGAAGGGATCTATGTAGAAGGGATTTAGAAGAGAAGTCAGCCCCATAAACACCTTCCTCCCCGCAGGCCCAGAACCTGGGGCTGATGCACCTGCAATGGCCTTGTCAACCACCTGTGCCTCTAGGCAACACCGCAACACTCATCACTTGGCTGCCAGGAGCTCAGAATATGGCAATGACCCAGAGAGACAAAGTCTCTACTTGCAGCACAATGAGCATATAGTCTCCCATTCTGTAAGCTCCAACAGCACTGAACACGTACTTAATAAAGCTTATTAAATGAATAAACTATATAATAAAGTCATCCACTCAGAGCTTGGCTGATTTACTGATTGTGGTTCCAAAGACTAAAAGTTCAAACAGCCCCACATATAGAACAGTCAGCTCTTCATGGAGAGATGGGTTCCCAGAGGACACAAGTTCAAGCTATCCTCCTGCTCTATCCAACAATCTTCTTGGTACCCTGAACTGAAAAGCTTGTAGATATCTCTAAATGACAGGTTTCAGCTCTGATCCTGCAACACCAACTAACTGAAGGAAATTAATGACGTTCTCAAAAATCATGTAAATTTTTATTGCAACTTAGCATCATTTCAGGAAAGGGGATAAATTGGCCACCATCCTCCTCAACCTAAGGAATCATAAATCTAAATACAGAAATTTCAACTAAGTATTTTAAATCATGTTGAAAGCACCAGAAAAACACCTACATTTAAAGTAGAAGGGGAAAAAAATCAACTGAACACCAAAAAAAAAAAAAACTTGTGTAAACTTTGATATATCATCAACCCATGACTACAAATTAAAACAAGAAATCAATCATGCAGCTAAAGGACTGCAAAACTATGTAATCAGGACTGAAAGTAAGAAGCAATGGGGAGATAGCTGAGTAGAGTAAGCACTTCCCTGGCAAGCACAAAGGCCTGAGTTCAATCCCCGGTTCTGCAAAAATAAATAAATAGATGAATAAATAAATAAATCTCAGTGAAAGTAAGAAGGAATGATATGCTTACATATAATTTTTTATAGTTTCTGATGCTAAGTTATTTCTCTCATAAATAGAAAAATGAGATTTGGGGATAATTTGATTATAAAAATAAAGATCCATTGCAGTCATGGACAAATATGTAACGAATCCCTCACTCTGATGCCAGTGAAATTAGTTTGGGTCTGGCCTGTGCTCTTCAGTCTTTTAATTTAGGACATAGAAAAAAGTTTCTAAGCTAATAAGCAAAAAAATTTAAAACCAGCAGCCCAGAAGAAAAATATCTATTCAGCCCCACTAACAATTACATACCTCAGTATATTGTTTGTTCTTCGTTTGGGCTTTGTTGAATTTTTGGTTTTGTTTTTGTTTTGTTTTGTTCCTGATTGTTCTACCTACTATACAAAGCACTTTAGTACAAAACTATCTCAATTCATCATACACCACAAAATGCTCATGCTATTATCCAAGGTATCCAACAGTAATAAAATTAAATTATAACCCCCCCACACATGATTCTTATTGTATAAAAGTTTTACAGTCCACTATCTTAGCATTTTCCTGCTTTGCTTCAAAGTTTATTAAAATTAATTCCTCAACTGCAAATGTAAGGAAGGTAAAGGACAGACAGTATGCACATGCTCGGAGTCTGCATCCTCATTCTTCTGGCATGCTGACTTCTCTATTCTCACCCCACACCAGCTGGGATTCCCCATTAGTCTCCTCTCGAAGAACATTATTTATTATCATCAGAAACAAATGGATGCAATTACTTCTTTTGAGATGTGACAAGTTTCTGACACTCAGCAGAAAAGAACAGATCACTGGCAACTATTGGTGTAATCTTTAGATTGGATACCAAAGGGGGAAAAAAAATCACCAAAGAAGGAAAACTAAAGCCAGCAATTTAAAAGTACATGTACAGAAAAGGAAAGAATTCGGGTTGAGCAGAAATCCGCAACAGCGGCCAGAAACACATCCCACCACCCAAAGGCGCCTTCCACGTTACAAAAAATAAAACATTCTCCCTTCCCAAGATAAATTGCCATTTTCATAGCTAAATCAAAAAACTCCAACCAAGACTCTGCTCTTTTATGGTGCTTGAGCAATTATGAAAAGAACTGGAAATGATCTTAATATGACGAGGATTTGAACTGGTGAGTCAGCTGATATATCTGACATCAAAACTAAGATTATTCAATACATTCTTTTTACAATTCAGAAGAATGTTACAACTCACCCATAAATCACTACTTTTAAAAAATCAGTTCTAAAAAAAGAGACAAACCATTTGAAAAAGGATGGGAGGAGAAAGGCAGAAAGTGACTCATAACATCCAACAACTTGTATCCTCCAAATCATAACAAGAATATAAAACTATTGGGTCTAGTACAAAAAAAAAAAATAATAAAGACAGTGTTGGGCTTTAACATCATAAAGTTCAGTTCTAAACCGAATAATATATAACACTGCAAATATCTCACTGGCCTTTGGAACAACCTGACAGGGTTTTGTGTGTGTGTGTGTGTGTGTGTGTGTGTGTGTGTGTGTATGCGCGCGCGCACTCATAAGCACACACATTTTTACCTTCCTAGCTAAATATGATATTAGAGCTACTCATCAAGAAAAGAACATGTGGGCCGGCAATATAGCTCAGCAGACTAAAGCGCCTGTTTAGGCAAGCACGGGGACCTTGGTTCGATCCCCTGTACCACATGCCAAGCCAGCCCTGCACCCAGGGCAGGCTGAGTCAGCCACAGCACTCAGGCATAGTGGCACAGACCTGTAATCCCAGCGCTGGGGAGGCTGAAAACTGGAGGACCACTATGAGTCTGAGCTGCATAGTGAGATCCTGTAACAACCAAATATATTTTTTTAAAAAAAAAAGAATAGAACAGAACATGCAAACCCAACTATTTCCATAAGTCTGAGGAACTCTTAAAATTCAAGTCTACCCATTTAAAATCCTATACATGCCAATGCTGTCATTTCATAAATATATATCTTTAAACATAAGTACCAATATTTTAAATTTCCCAGGCAAAATATTTTCTCAGGCAAAATATTGAGGATTCTCCTCAATACCCTAGCCCCTCCCTTCCCTCCCATTTAACACAAATCCATAAGACAGGAAGAAAACTCATTTGCACACATTCATTTTACAGAGTAACCTATTCATTTTCAGTGAAAAGGTTGTATGATGTTAGTGTGGCATTACAGCCCCTCGAGTCCTCTCTGACAGATGGTTAGGTAGAGAAACTCTAGCATAGACACTTCTTCCCCACTCAGCAACAATGGGACCTCCCTGAAAGCTCAGGGCTAGAGAAGGCAGGGGACAGAACTCGGGGCTCAAGTAAAATGTGTCTGTCATCTTGAGTCCAACTGCTCTCACAATGCTACTCCAAAAGTCCAAGCCAAATGGCCATCCTTTAAGGTTTTACTCTTTGGTGACAGTACTGTGCAAACTGTATATGAACTGCTGCTCATCTACATTATAAAAAGATAGTACTGATAGTTCCTTGACCAAAGCCCAGAAGAGCTGACATTTAAGTGAGCTTTCCCCTTTCTCAAGAACTTTCACATGTACTGAGAAAATGTTAAGTTGGGCTCTATTCCGGAACACAACTAACAGTTGAGGCAATCTGGTGTATTAATTAGCAAAGCAAAGGAAGTACTGAGCATGAGCAACTCCCATCAGCAGGAGGTAGGAAGTCAGTGGGAATGTCAGACACTAACAATTAAAATCACAAAGTGTAAAACGTGCCTTATATTTTTTAAAGTCTTCTACAAAACCTGACACTTTTCACAGGCTATATCACAAAGCAGCTTCCTTGAGCCTTATCAACATAGGAATTCACTGCATCCCGGAAGAATGAGAAAGAGCTCCTTCCCTGTACCATCCAGGGAAGCACTGATTATTCATAGCCCACCAAAGAACTGACAGAGAAATCTATTTCTATGGTTTCAGTCAACAACTGACTTTGGTTTTTGCAAAATGTGTCTGTTTTTTAATAGGAAGTTTTCTGTTTCCTCTCCAATTTGATTGGTGTTTTCATGTACACTTTTTCCTTTCAGCCAAATAGTGTTTACTTGTATATTAATGAAGTCATTTTAGCCCCCTTAAAGTCAAAATGCACAACCCAAAAGGAAAGAAAAATAACCTTGGAAATGAGTTTGAGAAAGGAACCACCACTGCCCCACCTGGCCTGCTAGAGCTGCCAGCTGGTGTGGCTTCCTCCCCAACTTGCATTAGGACCCAAGTATGTGAGCAGAGCCACAGTCCCTGGCCGTGCACCAACAACTGTCTTCAGACTTGTGGATCCCAGGCTGCTCATACCCATAGGAGGGGCTGCCCACCACATTTCCCCACAGAAAGCTCTTGTATTTTGCTGACATGGTTGTTCTACAGCGTGCACAAAGCCTCGCTTTCCCCAGTGAGAGGACAGCAGGAAGTACTGGGTAGTTTCAGACAGTGGCAAAAAAAAAAAAAAAAAAAAAGGCAAAAATGTAAAAGATCCAAGTTCTGAAGCCAAAGCATCGATCTGCAAAAAACGACTCCCCAAAATAAAAACAATACAAGTATATATAACAGTATCCACCAGATCAGTTGTCTGGAAATTCAGGTAACATAGAACCCAGTAGAGGCAGGCAGTCCCACAGGCACTTTAGGAGAATATTGGGTTGTCTTTTTCAACCTATGTTATGAGCTTTTTTAAAATGGATTTTTGTTTTCAATCTCCTCTATAGGAAATGAGCACTGGAAATTCCACATATGATTCCAAATACTTTCCAATTATTTTAATAAAATGGTGACAACCGACTTAAAGAATATGCCCCACATGAATTTTGATTGAAGATAAAATGTGAAAGCAATATACTACAACAATTCTGCATTAAAAATTGTTTTTATGTTTTCACTTTGCAAATGGGTTTGTTGGAGGATTTTTTTAAAGTCTGACAATGTAAAGGGACTCAGAGAATTTTGATGCTTCAGTTCTTGGGTTTTTAATCAGCAGCACTGGAAAACAAGTTTATCCATCTAATGCAAGCCAGTAAAACAGCTCTGTGTGGTTACAAGACATAAAATTTCAAATGACCTTAAAGCGCAATCCCATAAACTGAATGTAGACAAAGCCACACTCCACAATAAAGTCAAAGATGACACAGTGGGGGTGGAGGCAGGTCAGTAGGGAGTGGCCAAACTTGAACACAGCAATGCAACAAGCCTTTGATTTTTTTTTTTTTTTTTTTTTTTTTTTTTTTAGTTCTTAAATGTTTAGGTCAGGTCTCAGCAAGGTTTCTATAAAAATATACTAATGGGCTTCCTCAATGCAAACACATGTGCCTGAGCATACAGATACACACCTCTCTTTTCAGTCACCCAATAAAAAACTCATCAAGTCCTTTAAATGAAAAATCTGTACAGACAGAGGTGTTCATGAGGAATACATCTCAGTCTAAGGAGTTCTGCCATCCTCTGGGCAGCAGGAACTTAGCACTCACTCTCCAGGAGCAACTACTGACGACTGGTGAGTGTTGTCACCTGAAAACAGCTATGCTCAACATACTAAGGTAAGGCCAAGCGAAGGGTTCCCAGACTTCGAGAAGGAGAAGTGGACCCTGAGGTCTGGGTTAAAGCCCAATGAGTCCAAATGGCTTCATGCTTTGCTAGCACAGATTCAGTAGTGACACATCCCATCAACACAGACACAGCAAAAATGCTTGCATTCAGATAATGCATGAATGCCTGGTGCTGTAAATAATGCAACAGCAGTGCTGAAGGGGAAACTAGGAAGAAAGTCTACCTGAAGATTGATAAATTTAAATCACTAGGAAAAAACGTTTTCTCAAATTGTTTCCAACAATTTGTCTGCAAACTGCACTTTATCTGCCAGTTAAAATCTAAGGAACGCTCCCAGTTGAATCCTGCACTTGTACTTCCTGCCTTTGGGTCCCTTAGGAAATAGCAAAGTCCTCATCATCTTGAACTGGTCAGAACAGTGACAACTAAGCACACAGAGCCCGGGGAGCATTCTCTATTTCCTGCTATGAGACGTTCACATTTCAGGACTGATAACACCTTGCAGAAGCTCAAATTTGGAAGAGAAAAAACTGAAAAATTGTCCAATCTTTGGAAATCTGAAAAGGCAGCTGGAAAGACACACCACAGTCCCTACTTGCCTTCTTCACCCTCAAAGTGTTAAAAAGGAAAACATAAAGTCAACATCAGCTCCTCCCTGCTGATGAAAATTGGCACGAATAAATTTACTTTCTGGCTGCGGGCCCTCTTAAACCCAAACCGTTACCAAAAAAAAAAAAAAAAAGTTCAGCATGCTAAACTGCTCCAAATATAAATACAAGCCCAGCCAGTCTATCCCCACCCCACTATATTATATTAGTGGCCTTTCCACGGTTAGGCAGATGACTACTTAAACACGTACGAAACATTTCACATTTTGGAACTTTAGTGTTGTTCTTTTAAAAAAAAAAAAAAAAAAGACCTAGCAAAACCCAAGCTCAAACTTATGACAGTTGAGCACATGATCACCACCATTAACAGCAAATAAGAAACCCTATATAACACTCCATGAAATCACTGTAGCAAATCCGTCACAAATCCTAAATACGATACGATGGGAAAGAGGCATATAAACCTGCCCCGAAGGAGGAGGTTTTACGATTCTACCCAACCTTCACATCCCAACACGCACGAACAATAGTAGTACTATCTCCCTCCAGCTATGACAGGACTGCGTGAACACCAGGATGCTCGAAACCTTACAGAGACCAAATCTCGAAGTCGAACGACAAGTTTTGCATTAAAATAAGGCCAGCAGGCATTATCAGGCCGGCCCCGGCCGGGGAACGTGGTCGCAGCGCACCGCGCCATGCACCAAGGACGCGGCGGCTCCCCACTAGGGCAGCGCGCATCCACGCGAAGGCCGTTCCCGCCGGCCCTAAGGTTGCTCCATCTTGCGTCCTAACGCGGCGCCCCAGGCCCGCCGCAACGCGCGGGGGGGATGGCGGCCCCGCGGAGCCTGCGAGCGGGAGGGCGGGGGCCGCG
>NW_004524709.1:6482538-6501906 GCF_000260255.1 Octodon degus | reverse complement strand
TAAATATCTCCTAGAATCCCAGCTTAACGTGCTTGTTAAAACTTAAAAGTGCTCAGTTTTGGGGGCTGATTATTTCTTCAATGAATATTTTAAGAAGGGACTAAAAAGACAGCATGGCCTAGTGCTAGGCTGGAAGTTTCTAATTGTGGGTCTAAACCGACTAGGGTATGACCTTGAGCTACTCTTTCCTTCTGCCTGGCTCCACCTTCCTCAGCTGTGAAAACGGGGTAGAGAAGACAGTTGGGTCACCAAAACCCTAAACTCCATGTTCATGGGTTTATCACAAACTGTCCAAAGTCTCTAGACTATCACACAAAATCATGTGTGTGTGTGTGTTTTACTGGAATCAAACTGAGAGGTCCTCAGGTATTCTAGGCAAGTGTCTTGCCACTGAACTAGATCCCCACACCTATCACAGAAAATGCTAGTCGCCTGGCTCTCTTTCCATTCCTACACATACTCTTCCCAGACCAGCTACTCCCTCCCATTTGGAACTTTTCAAAGACCTCCCAGATGGTGCCCGCCAGCATCCATCAGTGTGGCAGGGGCATCCCTCTCTGTAGCATCTGTTCCCCTTTCAAAGTTGGGCAGTGTTACTTCCTGTACTGTTTACCAAATGCAAGTCCCACCTCTTGGCCCAAGACTGGAGACCCCGTCAGTTGCTTCAAGCTCCTCTCTGTGCCTTTGTTCCTGGAGACCTAATGGCTAAACTTAAGCACCTTTGCTGTGGTGTCTTCATCCTAGACTTTCTGCCTTGTTTCTGTCTAAGCCCTCCAACAGCCATCCCTAATATCAACTCCAAAAAAACCTCTTTCTTCTCTTATTTCTTTCCTACAGTATGTTGTACTCATACTTGATCTTTTGTTTATCTTCCTTAGCCTGTGTGTAAGCTTCTTCAAGACAAAGACCAAGCCATATTCATCTTTGTACTTCCATCAATTCAACAGCAGTGACAACTGAAGGAGTTATCACCTTTTCTTGTGGAGATCTGTGTTTTCACTGGGGAACTGTGGGAAGGAAGAGGGCAGTTAGTGATGATTAGTTTGAAAAACATGACCCCAAAGTTCCTGGTGTATTATGTTCTATGTTCCATACTACAACGTGGTAGGTGCTCAGTTTTGTCCTCTTCTCAAGGTTATTCAAATCCAGTAGACATTGGAGGTCACAAGTGTATGGACCCCCACATCTCCTTGATAAGCAGACCAGCCACTGATTTGGAAAGCACTGGAAATCTCACCCAATCCTTTCTATTATGGAAGAAAGATCTCAGGGAAAATGCAGTGGAGCTGGGATTTAAGTCCCAGTTTCCAAAGTACAAAGCACCGAGTTCATTTTGTGATGGCAAAGTGAGAGTATATATTCCAAACAATAAATGGAATCCAGTCAGTTTAAAGGAAATAATGCCAACACAAAAATATATATTACCTTTTTAATAAATTGGTGGACTGTGATCCTTTATATGTGACGCTACAATGAATGTTAGACCCAAAGACTTGTATTTTGCATTAAACATATTAATTGCATAGATTTTAAGCTGTTCTTCATTTCAGCAGACCTTTGTGTAACTATACAATATACATGGGAGCTGTGTGCTTTTGGTTCTAGACTGGCATTTCCAATAGTCTGATATCCTAACATCTCAAAACTCATGATTTTAAAATACTTATGATGAATGAGGGAAAGAGATTCATCTGTGTGTGTCAGCAGGATTGTTTGAACAACTGTACTGTGCATTTCTGCTGGTCTATGGAAAGGAGTAGATAATGCTTAATTTGATTGTTCTCCTTTTTTCAATTGTTTCTCCTTTACTCTTCCCAATTTCTTATTTCTTCTTCCAATTTTGCATGCATGTATCTGGTAATATGAGTAAATGGTTGGAAGACAACACTATGCATTACAACAAATACTGTGAAATTTGTATTACTTTGTATCACTTGTTATTTTTGTTTTAATACTATTTTGTAATTTCTTTATAAAATATGCAAAATGTCCAAAATCAGACTCATCTTGTCCACAACCCCTCACCCCCACTCATCCCTTACTCCTGATTATCCTCAAGCGAGTCATTCCTCTTACTAAATTTCAGTAGCCTCCATCTACAGTACCTCTCTCCCTTTCTCCCTCTCTCTCCCTTTCTCCCTCTCCCTGTCTCCCTCTCTCCCTCTCTCCCTTTCTCCCTCTCTCCCTCTCTCCCTCTCTCCCTCTCTCCTCTAGTCTCACTTCTACCCAAATCAGATTACTAACATAGTGGTCAGATCACTCTTCCTAAAGTACCATTTTGAAAATGTCCCAGACTCCCTGCTCTACAATCTGCAAGAATTCTCTGCTTGATAATTAGAGAACTCCTTAAAATGATATTCAGTTTTTCACAGGTCCTGGCACAAAACTTCCCTACTTTCTATTCCTCTCCTTGCTTTCATGCAGATATCTATGTTCAGCTGAAGACTTGCCACTGTCAGGAGAGTCTCTGCCTACTTGCCAGCATCTTCCCTCTTCTAGTCAGTTCCCATCCTTCCAACCAGAATCATAACCATTTATCCAGTTTTATCCAGTTTGGCCATCACGGTGGTGCACAGCTGTACTACTAACTGCTTGGAAGGCTGAAGTAAGCTGACTCCTTCAGCCCAGGAGCTCAGAGTCAGCCTGAGTATCTAATACAAGATTCTGTCTCCTAATTTAAAAAAAAAAAAAAATCAAGTCCTAGAACAAATGGCACTTCTTCCATGAAGTCATCCTTAATCTCCTGGTTGAAAAGATTCTCGCCCACCTCTGAAATTACACACCTTTTTATCTACTTGTCCTCTCCGGGATTAGTAATTTATAGGTGTATTTTATCTGGTAGTTAGCTTTATCTATAATTCTCCCATTTGGGTCAGATGACATAACAAACAGTATATTGTTTCTTCAAGTTCAGCCCTGCCCTGGAACAAGAAGGGAAAGCCTGAATCTTTTGTCTCCTCCAGCTAACTCTTGTCCAACTTCTTGAAATAGATAATTTAACAAATATACTTATGTTTGCTTCTAAGTACAGAAACGTGGTTCAAACGTGTATCAAAGTAAACATCAAGATGCCCAGCTAATGTTTATTGGAATAAATCAAATAGATTCATGGGTCTCTTGGCTTCAAAATCTCTTCCAAATGCCCTGAAGTTCCTATCTTGGGTCAGTTACATTTTTGAATTATGATATCTTTGGAAATCCACTGTAAAAACTCATAGTTATTACTTGGGGAGAGGCTGAACAATTAGTGTTTACCAATACATGGCCTGATTTCATTTATGAGATAAGCCAACTTCTACAAAACAAAGCTCACAGAATAAGAGGCACAGTTCAAAACATTTAGCCAAGAAGAAGAGAGCGGAAGGAGGGACTTACCTGTAGCTAGGGCTCTGGATACAAGAAGGCAAATAATAATAGGCAGTGGTATTGACCCTAAAGTGGAATACTGTCAGCTATCTTTGTTACCCGTAGGTTTGCCTGAACAAGCCCTGAGAACAGTGTTTAGAGGTACACAGAGGGACACTGTGAATCTAATTAAACAATTAATTAATCAATCATCATGCCAACTAGTCTCTGAGTATTTATTTGTACATCTTTCTTTTTTCTGTTGATAGGTGTTTTGTCCTCACAATTTACCTACTTTCCCCATGACTTGCCTCTATTTTGTTTTTCCTTTCCTGTTTCATGCCAATTCTAATGAGTGAAAATTTAATTACTAGTAGTGGGGCAGTAGATTTCCAGAGATCTGATAGGGATAGGAGAGAGTAGTAAAGGAATGTGCTAAATCAGAGTATACTGAAGGCATCAGTGCCAGTCAGAGAGGGCTTATTTATTCATGAGATAACTAAGAGGAAGGAAATAGAAAGTTCTTCATAATTGCTCCCCTTGCAGAAGTGTATCTCAGAGCTGCACCTTTACTTCCTAAGTCTTATTGCTATAGGAGGTGATTATTTCACTCCTTATCAGATTAATGTAGAATTTGCTCGTGCTGGGCTCTCTCCTGTATGTGTCCCAGTTTTGTGAACTTTTTACCTTTTCAAAAGTCATTGGGAGGAGTTGGTTGTAAACTACTGTGGCTGGAGTTCTTCAAGTACTTGTGGGGAAGGGTGACATATAATCTTGTTAGGACAGGATTTTCCTAAACTAAAATTTCTACAAGAATTATGCCTGGAAACCTTTTGCTGTTGTTGTTGTTGTTGTTGTTGTTGTTGTTGTTGTTGTTGTTTCATTTTTATCTTATTATACTGTCAGAAACACAGGTCGGGTAGACTCTTGGATTTAAAGAAGGGGCAGATATGAATAATGATGACACAAAAAGTTTAATTTCCATTTAGAAAACAGCTTGAGACCCTTGAATGAAAGTAGTCCATGCATTAACAGATTATTAACATTGCTGTGACATACTTATTTTCACATTTTATATGTGCATGAAACTAAGTTTAGAGAACTCTATGCACATTTTACTTCTGCTATTGATACTGTCCTATGGAAGTAATAAACTATTCAACTCATTTGCCTAAGAGCAAGTGCACAAAAAGAACTAAATAATCCTATAGAATGCCACAGTACCAGTAGTTTGCTTTATTATATTGTTCTAATCAGGATTTGCAAGGGAATAGATTTAATATAGGACACAATTTATGGGATTATTTTATAACATTCACCCAAACAGTCAAATATGGAAAAGTATAAGAGATCTGTCCACACATAGAGGGCCAAAGAATCCAGCTGGGGGCCTGGCCCCCATGACAGTGTCCTGCATAAGTCCAGCTGGAAACCTAGAGCCCACAACAATGACTCACACAAGTCTGTGTCAAGGACTTGCATTGGAAAGGCCCAAGCATGAGTGGCTGAAACTAGAAAGTAGGCTGAGGGGACCTGCCCTGGAGCTAAGAATGATGATCAAAGTAGGGACCAGAGCTCCCCAAAGAGAACAGCAGCCATCCTCAGTGACAGCAGGATCCAAGCTCCTCCTTTCCTATCAGAAAAGCCAGCATAACAGACTTCTTCAGGAGAATCAACAACACACCATCATCTTCTCCATTCTCCCTTCATGCTATTGGCAACAGTCCTCAGGTGGGCCTTCCACACCCAGGACCGTGCCAACTCAGTTCAGCTGGGTGTCACAAGCTGAGTTTTAGTTAATCTACTACACCTCCTTGATGGAAGTACTAAGAATTCAAATGAGCAAAAGATAGTCTCACGGGGAAAGAAAAGCCGTGAAAAGGGCGGGGGGGGGGACGACTGGGGAGATGGCTCAGTGGAATAAACGCTTCCCTGGCAAGTGCAAGGGCCTGACTTCAATCCCTGGTTCCACCAAAAAAAAAAAACAAAAACAAAAACAAAAAAGTGGAGTTCCCTTTGGGGCCGGGGAGATGGCTCAGTAGAATGAGCACTTCCCTGGCAAGTGCATAGGGCTCTGAGTTCAATCTCTGGTTCCACCAAAAAAAAAGAAAGAAAAGCTGTGAAACTCATCTTGGGCAGCTGGCCTACGTATTTGGTTGTATGTATTCTTAGGAATCAATCTATAATTATCAATAGTGTAATTATTTCTAATAATTTGGATAATTTATATAATTTCAGTGAATTGTAAAATCATTCTTTCTAATGCTAACATGAATAACACAAACTGACAAATTATGCAAAAATAATTCATGTTCAGTTGTATAGTGTATGATTTTTTACAGCATGTTTCCTTTGACAATTACTGTTGATTAACGTCTGGTGTAAATTAAACCATTGTTAAAATTAATTGTTGTTCACCAAATTTTATAAACTCATGACTGTGACAAGTGACATAAGCATTTGAAGCAGAAAGGAAAGAAGTTGGGGACTAAAATTTTTCCATAAAAAAAAAAATTCGCAAAGTAGTGCATTGGGGGTGTGGTGCATTGGTTGATCACTTCACGAGGGTGCATGAAGTCCTAGGTTCAATCCCCAGCACCACCAAAAAGAAAGAAAAAGAAAATTCACAAAGTAGGAAATAGAAAAGAAAACATTTAAGTTGACCTCATTCATTCAAAGTAAAAACAAAAATACGTGGAGTAAAATTTATTCCTACTTCTACTGTGCCAAGTAAAACCACAGCATAACACTCAAAAATTGTACACAGTGTAGAATCTTATCATTGTGAAGTTAATTAAAAGCAATATATATAAAAATAAAATAAAATAAGTGATATATTCCAGGTAAACACACACTCAACAAAAAAATAATCGGAGATGATGAAGCTTGAACTGTCCAAATGAGAGCAAGCTCATCTGACAATGCTCCCAAGACTCTACGGCAGGCTTGTCACCATCAAAAGTGTAGACCAAAAGACAAAGCTTGCTCCTTTGAGAATGGGGCTGTGAAGGAAACGAGGTAATGTACAATCGGGGTACATCCAACTTCCAGTTAGGGGAAGTTTGCTTCAGTGGATGGCGGTGCCACACAGCCTCGTGAGGTTCTCAGGCATGTCAGTGGGTCAGGGTGTTGTCTTAGGTCAGGTTCCAAAAAAACAAAAGCAGAGCTCAAGGCCGGGATTCAGATGCATGTGTCTTGTGTCTTTTTAAGGGCCTGCTCTTATAGAAAGGACCTCAGAGGAAGCAGCTACATCAGAACAGAGAAGCAGAAAGAGTAGACCACCGTGGCCTGATCCAAGGACGGAAGCAGTGGGATCTGCAGCATCGCAGCCCTGCAAACACAGTGGCCACTATTCATGCCACTAAAATCAATCATTGTTGCTGGGAGGGACAGTATCCTTCCCTTCAGCTTATCTCGTCAGGGAAATGTGTGGCTGTGACCCACTTGTAGCCACACTGAGGGCAGCTAAGGAGGAGGGCGCCACCGCCTCAGCTCCAACACTTTGCTCGATGGAAACTTAGCAAAGTGGAGTTGCTCACATCCAGTGAAGTAGGCCTGGACCAAGGGTGTCACAGAAACTTCGGGACCTGGGTAAATACAGAGAAGGTAACTGTACTTACATGATTGAGTGTTTGAGGGTTGGTTGTGTGTTATTATCTTGTATTTTTATATTCAAACAGGCTAAAATATTACTTAAAATGACTTCATTTGCTTTGTATGGATTCATGAAGTATTTTATTTTTATCTTATTTTATTTTTAATTTATATGTTTTGTACAGGGTCTCATTACACAGCTGACACTCATAGTTTCCTTCCTGTTTTCAGCCTCCCCAGCACTGGGATTACAAGGGTGCGTCACCATGCCTGTACTTGGTCTCTGCCTGTGTCCAGAGGTGGGACCAGTGCAGCATATGGTACCATGGATGGAACCCCAGTCCCTGTGCTTGCCTAAGCAGGTGCTTAGTCTACTGAGCTATCTCATCGGCCCTTGTGAAGCATTTTAGAAGATGTCTAGGCATTCAGGCAGTTTTAAAAAGCAATTGGTACAAAGTACTCTGCTAGATACCATGTAGGATGTGGTTCCTATCTTTTTGGAACTTATATTTGTGTAAGGGCCAAAGACCAAACATGAGATACAAAGGTAAACTGAGGCAGGTGATTGAAGAGACAGGAGTGTATGCCTTACCCATGCCTGATGAGTGCTTGATTTGTTAAGTATGATATACCATTCAAAAGATAAGATTCAAAAAATTTCAAAAGCTGATGAAAGTAGTAGAGCATTTGCCTACCATGTATAAGGCCCTAAACTCAATCTGGGGCACTGGAAAACAAAATTCCTATATCCTTGCTATCTCATAAAATCTCTGCCTCCAAAGTGCAAAATATGAGCTCTCATAGGCCAGCTGCAGATTCAGCTGTTCCATCCTTCCCTTCACACATGTTGTCCAGCTGTGTTTTCTCTCTCACACTGAGATCCTTGGGTGTCAGCATGGGGAGACCTTGCACAGGGGGGAGCAACCTTGGTATGTTACACCCTGGAAGCAGGCTCCATCGCCCTCCTGCCTCTGGCTTAGACATGAGCCAGCATACTTCAGAGCTGCTGGTCAGGCATCTCCCATTTCGGTGTCCCCTTTCTCCATGCATGACAAGGAGAATTCCTGACTTTTGGCCTTTTACACAATGCCAAAGTCAAGGAGATGCAAAGTCTCCTTGCAAACCCAACACAAGACGGGTAAAAACATGGCCATCGATACAGTTCACAGTGTCTCCCAAAACACTTGAACCAGGCCACTTGCAAATACCCACAATGAATGGGTACAGATACTGAGGAAACTATTTGTTCCACAGCAGCTGGCCTTGTCTCCAGATGCTCGGGGACTCATCTGGTTAGTACAGCCCTCGTTCCATCCTCTTTTTCTCAATAGGTGCCTCATGAAGGGCTTCACAAGCTTTCTCTATGGTTATATACCCCAGGAAGAAAAGGTTACACATACAAACCAAAGTAGAACAAAGCTGGATTTAATAAATTCCATATGAATAATGTATTTCTGAAGAAGACAAAGAATGAGGAAGTTAACATAGAAAATCCATTAACTTGGGAGTTATTATTTTGATCTCTAATCAACATTTCTAACTGCAGCAGTTTTGTTCCACTGGAATCTTCTCTTATCTATTGTCATCCCTGTGATACAGGGCCCACCAAAGAACTTTAAAGAAACTTTAAACAGAAGCGATCTTAAGCAGAGAGAAAGAGAGAGAGAGAGAGAGAGAGAGAGAGAGAGAGAGAGAGAGAGAGGATAGAAGTAGCAAAATAATGAATGGAGGGAGGATAAGAGAAAAAGAAGAAGTGGAGTTAAGAAGAGGGAAAGAGATACACATGTGAACAACTTCACTTTTTGAAGAATTTATCTTCAAAGATAAAAACAGTATCAATAACAGATAAAGAGACCAATAGAACTAAACACAAATGCAGGCAGAAAATAGAAGCAAATACTACTGTATTTTTTTTTAATTTTATTTATTTATTTGTGTGTGTGTGTGTGTGTGTGGCCAGCTCAGCCCACCAGGGGGCGGGGCGGGCTGGCATGTGGTGCTGGGGATTGAACCGTGGTCCCTGTGTTTGATAAGTTTGTTCTAAGTAGGTGCTTTAGACCACTGAGCCATCTCACCAGCCCACTACTGTATTTTTAAGATAGGATAAATCAGATAAAAAAATTTAAGCAAGGAAGTAAAATGTTATTTTTAATATTGCAATAAAAAATGAAATACTGCATTAGAAATTAGATATTGTGTTAGATTTCTGTGGCTGTTAAAACAAAGTGCCCCAAACTGGGTGGCTTTAAATAACAAAAATGTATTCCTTCATTCTGGGGCTGGAATTCTGAAATTAAAGTGTCAAAAGGACCAGGCTCTCTGACAGATCTTGGAAAAAAATTATTCTTTAGAGAAGGAAAAAGAATTAAGATGTGTTATATACATACACCAACTCCTCTCTATGAAATGTTCTAAGAGAAGAAAATCTAACTTTCGTTGTAATACAACTTTGATGAGTGAGTGTGTCTTAGATGTTAAGTAAGTGGGCTTCCCAGTGGTGGCTGAAACAGAGTCACTGCTATGGGCACTTCGGCCCTAGGGCAGGTTTCCTCTTGAAAGGGGTCTATCAGGCGAGCAGATCGCATACGTGTTCTCTGCACATTCACACCAGAGATGAAGAAGAGAAGATTGTGTCTGGGCTATGACTGCCCAGTTTCTCTTTACTCTCGTGAATCAGATAAGGTACTTCACTTTTTCTAGAACAGAGAAGGAGAAGGGGAGGGAAAGGGAGACAGAGAGAGAACCAATAAATAAGACAAAAATGTTGAGCTTCCTACATATAGAAGAAAAGAAGAGGTATGGTGACTCCTATAAGAGGATAAAATAATTGAAGTCTGGGACTGGTAGATTAACTGATGTGATTAACTTGCCAGAAAGTTGTAGTGGAAACTTATTATAAGGTATGGAGAAAATTATGACTGGTCACCAAAAAGACTAATAGCAAGAATAAAGCACTTTATTTTAGGAAAAGCAAAGTGGAAGGATATAAGATCCTAGTACATTATAACGCCAAGATCTTCATATTTCCTATAATGTGATGTTGTTATGACTTAGTTTGGGTCTATTATTTTGCTATTTGTTTTCTTTTGTGCCTTTGTTCCTCCTTTCCTGACTTCTTTTGGAATAATTAAAAAATTGGTTTTAGTATTTCATTTTAACTCCTCTCCTCCTTCCTATATCTCTTCATATTGTTTTTGTGTATTGTTGTTCTCCTAGTCCATTTTCTGTTGTTAATAATACAATCTTACAGGTTGATACTTATTAAAAAGGGGATTTAATTTGGCTCATGTTCTTTTCCAAGACATGAATACCAAGGTATACATTTCCCCCTAATTACTTCCTATGTAGACATTTCATGATTAAGTTCAAAATTTAAGTTTTATTATAATAGTTCATGTATGACTTACTTAGAACATTTCTTATTTGTAAAAATATGAGAATTACCCACCTATCTTTTGCGTTTTGCTTTCTCCCTTATATTATGATCAGAGAATATTTAAATATTAACTCCTTTTAAATGTTTTAATTCTCACTTTTTTTTTTTTGGGGGGGCGGAACTGGGGATTGAACTCAGATCCTTGTGTTTGCCTGTCAAGCGCTTATCCTACTGAGCCATCTCCCAAGCCCCCTAATTCTCACTTTATAAACATACTTGTAAATGCTGTGTTTGTTGGGAAGTATGTACTTCTGGCAGTTGGTCATGATCTTTACACAGCATATCCACAGGAATTTCATACCATACATGTATTTCCAATTAGCTGCCTCATACTGTGCCCTCTGCACCTGGGATCTGCTGTTGGCTGTCATTCTGGTCATCCCACAGCCATTGTTTTCAGTTATCTTGAATGAGTGAGTCACTGTACTGGAATCCAATAATTTATCAGGTACTTTCTTCTGTGTGACAATTTCTGCACAGTCTTTTCCTCTGACAGCTACTGATGTAAGCCACCCTGGCTAATAGCCTTAAAAGCATATTCTAGTTGGCAGAGCCAACCCTTGGGCAAAAAAATAATAATGTGGTGGTCAAACCCAGTGCTGGACACTCGGGACATGTTGCTGTACCCACTACTCCAAGCAGCCTTTTTTGGTCACAATCTTTAGCAGTTGTTCACGATTCTGTTTTGTTTATATTGCTCATTTTTCATATCTTAACTAACCTTTCTGGTTTGATATTTTCTGTCACTCAATAAGGGGAATACAGTAAATTTATCTCTATAATGGTAAACTTGTATATTTCTCCTTTAATGGAAAATGTGCCTTGAATGTTGCAAATAAGAACCCAGTTATGCATAATTATGAATCACTTCTGGATAATTTATCCACTTTTATTGGCTGATTAGCAATATTAAATTTTGGTTATGATATTTATTCATTTTTAGCATTTCTATATTTCAAGTAAACTCCATCACTTTTTATAGTTTCGTTTTTCATTGCATATATATCAAGTTTTCATTTCATTCCTTTAAATACAACATGGTTAGTTGTTTCAAATTGCAAGCCTGATTCCCACTCTGTGAAATCCATACAGTTCTGTTTTCGTTTTTGTGTCTCTTCCTTCCCAATCATGCTGTTTCTCTTTCATCCCACTACCACCAGTGTTCCTGTGTATATCTTCTCACCTTTGACTTCTGTTTGTCATTGCCCTTGGAAATTACATTGCCCTTGATTACCTAATATCTAAATACTGACTTAAGGGAACATTTGTATTTCCTTCTAACAAGATTAGAATAGCTGTAACCATCTTAAAACAATCCCATAATTCCATTTTCTTTAGCCTCGGACTATGGATCATATGTAGCTATGTACAAGTCCACCTAAAAACGCCAACCTGTGGCCCCATACTAAAGTGTCTGAAACACTTTTCCTGCTTTGTTCATCTCCAAAGCAGCTGTATTCAAAAATCTCCTTTCATTGGAGTAAAGGATGGGTTTAAATACAACTCTCCCTTATACTGAGTGTGATTCTCATTGAGGCATACCACTTTAGCAACAGGAGTGTCTCCTTTATGATCTTGCATGTGGGCTTGACCTCTATTTCTTTTGTCCTGTAGGGATGTAGAACCCAAACCAAAGTGTGGTACAGCACTTGCCTTCAGGACGTGAGACCCTTGGCGATCACATAGCCTCTTATATATGTGTAGGGTACACACATTTTCTTACAAATCTCATCACAGATTTTCTTCTAATAATTTGGAGTTCCTAGTACCTTTTCAGATTTTTGTATCTTTTTGTTTGCTTGTTTGTTTTTTCAGATTTTTATATCTTTAAAATTATTTTTTAAATATGTAAAATTATATTGTATAACATTTTCCATTGTTTTTAGCTGGGAAGTTAATCTGATTAATTAAGTCTGGGGTTCCTGGAAATAAGAAGCTATTGATTAAGATCAAACTATTTTTAAGTATTACTTTTATTAAAATAAAACTCAAATAAAAGAAGAAGAGTAAATGGGCAGTGAAAACTGCCAAAGAAAGCGTCATGTATAAGAAAGATACAGAGTAGAGAAAGTCACTGTCTAGTTAGGTAAGGAAAAGTTTCACAGAAATAAAGAACTTTCAGCCTAGTCTTAAGTGACTAGAAAAAAATGTCTAGACAAGTTAAAAAATGTGAACACTTCAGGAAGAGAAAAAGATTATGCAAAACCACGGAGGGGTAAGAAAGTCGACTCAGGCAAGAAAAGAATGCTACAGCTGTCACTGTGCAGCCAGTGGGGCAGGCACAGGCTCCTCAGCACCTATGGCCTTTCCTACCATGCATCGTCTGTGGGCCTGTTAGAGTTGTCTCCGCACAGACATTGAATGACTCTTGATTTTGTCTCTCAGTTTCAGTCCTGCACCTACGCACTAAATCTGATGGGAGAACTGGGCTTCTCACAGAAGCCGTGAACTCTCCCATTGAGTTTCACTTACAATCTGGCTCTCTGTGATCTTGATTCCTTTGGTTGGTTTTCAAGCTATTTGGACCACCTGGCTCCTCTTCTGATACTTACTAATCACCAAGATATGACAGAGAAAAGAGAAACGATTTATGAGAGAAGATAAGTGGGACTTGAAGAATGTGGAGTTTAAATACTGACAACCTAGTAGTTTGTTAGCTTTGCTAATCCAGAACTCAGAAGAACACTTAGAACTAAGGAGTTAGCACTAATTCATATATGAGACAAACAAAACCTTGGGGTAGGGTGAAGTTGTTCTCCATCATGTAGGATGAGAAGGGTTGTCCAAGAACAATGGTTCCAGCATTTAATGCGTGGCCAGGAAAAGGAAAGCGAAAAGGACACACCAATAGCAGCTTTCTGATACTACTTCAGTTTGTTCTGAATCATAAACTATGGAAGTTAATGCAATTTCTAAAAATACCTGATTACCATAAAGTGTCTTGGGCCCTGCAAGAATCCAGATCAGCAGCAATTAAAATATATTATTCTCTTTGAATAAATGCTCATAGGTGTCAGGGACTGCTCAGATTCTGGATAATTGTGAGAGGAACAGCAGGGAATAAAGAAGACAAAAGACAAATTTTAAGGTACACAGGGGATAAAGAAGAACTTGTCTTTAATTGACTAGCATACCCATCTCTGTGGTTGGCCCGCTTTCATTAGCAAGCAAGGAGCACAGGGGAAGGGGTGGTGTAGTTCCCTGGAGCAGCCACATAGTAAGAATGAGGTAATAAAATGGGGATCAAGTTTAGCATCTCAGAGGGAACAAGTTAGGGTCCTTTCCCATACCTGGATCATCCTCAGCACATATTATCTCAGCCCCAGAGGCTATGAATATGAACTTTCCCAATGCAGACTGACAGCATGCAGCTATTTGCAAGCCCTACTGTCCCAGAGGCAAGTCACATTGGCCTAGGACCACAGGACCACACTCATGTAGCCTGGTGCCCAGCATGGCAAAATATTATTTTATATCCCTTCGTCTTCAGCACACAGGAAAGTGAAAACAACAGCTTTTTAGATCTCCAGACCCTAGTTAATTTTTATAGCTGTGTTTTTAAATAGTTCATGGAACCAGGGTAGCAGAAGTTTAGACAGCACAGTCCCTGAATTACTTATCACTAAATCTCTTAAGCTCCTGCATAGCACCCTTCAAAGTGAAGGTGGAAAAATGAACACTGTTATGCAATCAGAAGCTCTTAAACTAGAAGGACCTTCAGAGAGTTTCTGAAGCAATCATCATTGAGTTTTCTTTTCTTTTTTTTAAAAAAGAACACTAAGAACTACCAAGGTCAAGTGATCGCAAGCCTGCAATGAATGTTAAGCTACAGAGCTTCAACTAATGTTTGTTCTTTCCATTCTAAGCAATTGTCTAAGTAAAAGCTGCTCTTAATAGAAAACTCAGCAACAGTCAACTCAACAACAAGCAACACTGTCTCTGTTTCTGTGTCTGACCCAGCAGAAGCTGAGAGGTAGACAGAGGTAGCCCCCAGCATGGTAGCTCAGCTCTGCTGTGGTGCACCAGATCCTCCTATCTTCCCATTTTGCCATCCATGGGCTCCCACTGGAGGTTTGTACTTGTGGCTAGAGACAGAGGATATGTGTGAAAGGGAAAAGAAATACCTTCCTAGGAGGCATTAATTTTTTTCTTGCAAAGAAAAGCATCAACTAGGATACCTGTCAGTATCTGGCTGTCCGAAGCTGTGTCTGATGGCCACATTTAGCTCAGGAGAGTCTATGGGAAGGAAGAATAAGAAAGAAGCTTTCGCAAATGCTTTTCATGTGTCACCACTTTCACAATCCTAAATGTTTCTTGGTTTGTTGATTTTAACACCAGAACATAATCTCTCATCGTATATGTAGTAATGGTATTCACAAATATACACAAAAACTTTCTTGTGCAGTTTACCAATGGTAATAAATCTAACCCCTGGTGACCTCCATGTAAAACAAGAAAATGTTACTCTGATGATAAACAAGGAGTGATTGAAATATATGGTGAATGTTTAAAGTAAAAAATTCACTACAGTACTGTAAAGGACACATTGTCTGTAACCCTTGCTTCGAACACCCTTATCCCAACATTCTGCCTCTTTCTGAAGCAGTTCTGGAAGTCCTGAGACTTCTGTCTCTTCCCTAAATTCAAAATGAGTACAAATGTAAAGGTTTTGAATCAATTTAGTGTATTGAGACAGCCAGTTAGTGCAACTAAAGAAATCTGGAAAAGAGAATGTTCAGAACTACTTCAGAAAGTGGGAAGAATGATAGGTCAAAGTGTGTCCAAAGTTGGAAGGAGTGTTTCAAGGAGGATTAATAGCAATGTGTCTTTTACTGTAGTAATTTTTTAAAGTAAATATTCACTATTGTTTCCAATCAAACCATGAAGAGAAAAAGAGATCAAAGCAAATTCTGTTTCTCCTGTATTTTTGCTCTTCTAACACAAAGAACATGGAAGATTTTCACACAAACACCAAGTAAGTGACGCTGTAGCCCCCACTTCTGCTCCCTTGAGATGCCAGTGTCAAGCCTCCAGTTGTTCTTCCTGTGTTTCTGACCAACCTTAATTTTCATAAATTTACTCAAGTGGCTTACGGGACTAGGAAACACATGTTCATTGCCTTATTATAAGGGATATTACAAAGACACAAGGATGAGGCATGTGGGAAAGGACCTGGTGCTTCCTTGTTGGATCTTGCCTGTATTAGGCCTCCAGGATGCCCTCACAATCCAGTCTTTCAGGATTTTCATGGATGCTTGGTTAATCCTTGGCCTGTGGTGATTTAAACTTTCAGCTGCCGTCTACTCCATGGAGCTGAACTAGTGGGCGGTTGAGTTAAAAGTCTAATACTGGCTCGGTATTTTCAGTAAGCATCTCCCATTCTAGAGCTATTAAGAGGTTGACAATTTTTAACCAACCCACTAGCATACAAAAAATACTATGACTTTGGAGATTCCAAGGATATTATAACCTATGCCAGAAAATGGGAAAAAGACTAAACATATATTTCACAATGTCATAGTTACAACCCCCCACTTATTCCTTCCTAAACCCAACCCCATTATTCAAAGGCTATCTGATATTTTTAGTTATTACTAATTTTCTTTTTCTTATAGTTTTACATGTTTGTGCCTCCCTGGAATATACAGTTCAGTTTTATGTGTTTTTGAATTTTAGGTAAATTGAAACACTATCCGTAGTCTTTGTGATTTGCTTCCCCGCTTCATGTGCTGTAAGTAAGATTCATCCATGCTGTTATCTGTACCTAGCATTTGTTTATCTTCATTGTGGGATAGAACCTCACTGAATAAATATGCTTCAGTTGATTTACCCATTCTGTTATTGATGGCCATTGGGTTGCATCCAAGTTGGGCTATGATGAGTGACATTACTTTAAACATGTTTCTGCTCTCTTTAGACACATGAATGCTCATATCTCTGATGAGAACTACTGCGTAATGGGATGTGGTGGTTTTCAACTTGGCTAGGTAATGTCAAAGCACTCCAAAATGATGGCACCTGCATATAATCCCTTCAGCATTGTATCAAAGTTCCTGATGCTCTGCATTTTGTTAACATTTGCTAATACAGAACTTTAACTTTTATTGATATGATAGCGAGCAATAGTATTTCATGTTATTTTTGTATTTTCTCTTTTACTTCTCTGGCTGAAGATGAAACTGAATGCACATGTAATGGCCTTTGCACTCTCTATTTTGTAATATGAGATGTTACAAGTAATAGTGTAGTCTTTTGTTGTTATTGTTGTTGTTGTTGTTGTTTGAGACAGGGTCTCATTATGTAGTCCAGGTTGGCCTTGAACTCACTATGTGTCCTAGGCTGGCCTCAGATTTGCTGCGGTCCTCCTGCCTCAGCCTCCTAAGTGCTGGGATTTTAGACATGTACCATCACGCCCAGGAATTGTTGGAGGCCATTAACCAATATCTATTCTATTCCCCTGCTGAGTCAAGTTTATGGCCCTTCTCACCTTGCTATTCCCTGGGAATCACGTGCAACCCCTAGGGGTTGCACCCTCCCCGTTGCCTAGACACCTGCTGACCCCAAGAGCCAAGACTTCCTCATTCCATCACCCCCTATATATACCCAGAACCTCCCCTAAATAAATGAGGCTTGATCAGAATCTTTGTCTTGCCTCCTTTTCTCGTGTCTCCTGTCCTTTGTCCCCTCTTCAATTCCCCGCTCCTCCCCCAGGTGGCCTTCGTTGACTGACCCGCTGGTTCGGGACAAGGAATAGTGTATATTTAAATTCTAAAACATGTACTACAGTAGAATACACACTATGAATCCCCTTCAAACTATTTCCCCTTGCTTCAAATTGATATACCTCATAGTTCTTGCCACTTTCTGAAACAGTTCTGGAAGTTTCCTTTTTTGTGTTTAGGAGGTATAATTTTAAAAAATGTAACAGCAAATGCTGCCATCCAATGGAAAGGCAGACTCATAAAAATAGTAAATGGTATCCTCATCCACGTGATTCAATGGATCTGGTCCATGGCTAAGGGCGGTTCACATAGCAGGTGCAATGATGGGTGGAGGAAATCCACATAGAGTAAACGACAGTCTTTAATGGTAGGGGGAAATTAGGAAAGGGAAGCCAAGCATGGGGTATTGTGCCAAAGATCGGAGAGTGTCCTCAAGTTAACAAGAAGGAATCCCCAAATTCTGCCTTCCCTCATAGATACTGACCCCCGAACCACTGATATTGCAAAGCACTCAGTCACCCTGTGGAAAACAGAAGATCTGACAGCCTGACGCTGCCACACAACATCGAATTTGTTCAATCCCTGAAAAGAAAATGACCTTCTAAACAAGGAAAGCCACACCCATGAGAAAAATAATGAAATCCATTACACTACAGCCTGACTTCCATAATGATCAGGATATAACTCAAAATTACCTGATATATGAAGAATCAAGAAAACAGAATACATTCTCAAAAGAAATGAAAATCACTTGAGTCTGACTTTAAATTTGGTTCCAGATGTTAAAATTTTTATTTCATTGTTTAGTTGTTTATTAATTTCTGTATAAAATGTGTTAGAAAGCGACCAACCTGCCTTTTACCTTTTGCCTTTCTGTCTTTTCTTTTTTTTTTCCTTTATTTTTGGTCTATTGTTTCAATACTGTTCATTGATCAGAATTCAGTACCCCACTGACCTATAAATCATGTACATGCGACTCTGAGCCTAGTTTCTATTCTGTTCAATTAACTAACTTGCCAAGCAAAAGCCATTGTATTACACAGCTTTATAATATGAAGTGATTAAGTACATGTGTGCTGGGCATTGAACTCCTAGTCTAGTGCACATGAAGCATGTGCCTTTTTTATTCAACTGTATCCCAGCCCCTGAATTGATGTTTGGTACAGTCTGTCTTCCTACCTTACTCAAGAATATCTTGGCTAGGGCTAGGGAGATAGCTCAGTGGTTTAAATGCTTGCCTGGCAAGCACAAGGTCCTGAGTTTGATACTCAGTACAAAAAAAAAAAAAAAGTATGTTGAGTTTAAGACTATCTTGGCTACTTAAAGCACTTTGCAATTCCATACACATTCAAGAGATAGCTAATTAAGTTCCACTGAAGAAATACAAAAACAACTGGAAGTGTGATTGAAGCTACTTGGAATTGCTCAATCTGTTTGGGAAGTATTTAAATCATAGAGTTCCATCTGATAATTCGTTAATGTTTCTTAGCTGTGCAAGGAGGCTGCTTGGAATCAGTCAATTTCCAGAGGATGCATAATGTAACAAGGAGCCCTCTAATTCATGAACATTCCTTAGCTTTCAGTCTCTTTTGGTTCTTCCAGTGCTTCACAATACTTTTTATTAGTACATGTCCCCTGTCAGCAGAGAATAATTATATTTATCACAAGGAGTTGGTACATGTACGTAACATGTAATTCTTTAGATTTCCCTGTATTCCCTCTCTATTCTCGCCACCTATTCATCATCTTCTCATTTACAAAAGATTTGTCTTCCTGTTTTCTATTATGTTTTATTTGGCTCTTTAGCATATTTTTACTTTTGGTTTCTCATATACAAATATTCATTATTTAATCTTGTGTGTCTGATTTATTTTATTTAACATCATTTTCTCAAGGTGCATCCATTTTCCTAAAAATTACTCAAATCTGTCCTTCTTTATGGCAGAGTAGTGTTCCATTGATATAAATGCTACATTTTCTTTCTCTGTTAACTTATTAATGGGCATTAATAAGATTAGCTATTATGGGGGCTGGGGAGATAGCTCAGTGGCTTAAATACCTGTCTGTCAAGCGTAAGGTTCTGAGTTTGATCCCCAGTACAAAAAAAAATTAGCTGTTGTAAAAATGCTTTTAGGTCTATGGAGATAGCTTGGCAATCTAAGCACCTGCCTGGCAAGAGCAAGGACCCAAGTTTGATCTCCGATACTGTATGTTGTGTAGCTGAGAAACTAGGCATGTAATTTCAACACCTGGGAGGCACAGACAGGAAGA
>NW_004524709.1:6478467-6481953 GCF_000260255.1 Octodon degus | reverse complement strand
ATAAATAAATAAAATAAATTAGCTGCTACAAGTTACACTGCTATAAGCACGAGTATGTGCCTATCACTATAATATGATACCTTTAACTCTTTCAGGAAGATACCTATAAAATGTAGAGCTGAGTCACAGAGTTTCTAGTTTTAATTTGCTGAGGAATCTCCATACTAATTTGCATAGTTTACATTCTCACCAACAAAGTAGGAAGGTTCCTTTTTTTCAGAATTTTTTATTATTTCAGTTTTTAGGGATAAGCATTCTTTCTGGAGTAACAGAATCACACTAGTTTTTAGTTTGGGGGGGGTTGTTTTGTTTTGTTTTGGTTTGGTTTGGTTTTTTGGTCCGGGGGATCGAACTCAGGACCTTGTACTTGTCAGGCAGATGCTTATGCCACTGAGCTGTCTCCTGGCATCCACAATGTTGTTTTAATCTGCATTTCTCTAATGGCCAGTGATGTTAAATATTTTTTCATGTATTTATAGGCCATGTATACTTCATTTAAGAAGTACCTATTCATTTAAGTTGCCCATTTCTAGGTCTTTTATTTGTGCAGGTCTAATTTTTGAATAATTAATACTGACTAGATAACACTCTTTTGTCAGAGGAGTGGCTGGCAAAGTTTTTTCCATTCTTTAGGCTCTCTCTTCACTCCATTGGTGGTTTCCTTAGCTGTGCAGAAGCTCTTTAATTTGCTATAATTCCATTTATTAATGATTCTTGGTGTTATTTCTTGAGCAGTTGAGGTTTTGTTCAGAAATTCCTTGTCTATGTCTACATCTTCAAGGTTTTATCTAATTTATCTTACAGGAGATTAAATATTTCTGATTTAATATCTAAGTCTTAAGTATAGTTTCATCTTAGTTTAGTGTAGAGTGAAAGATATGGGTCTAGATTCAGTCTTTTGCATGTGGATAAGCAGTTTTCCCGGTACCATTTGTTAAAGAAGTGTGGTTTTGGTCTCTTTGTCAAAGATCAGGTGGCAGAAGATGCCTGGAGTCTTTTCTGCATCCTCTGTTCTGTTTCACTGATCTACATGTTGGTTTTTGCACTAGTACCACACATTTCTTATCCCTGTAACTTTGTAATGTAACTTAAAATGTGATTCCTATTGCTTAGCATTTGTTGCTCAGGATTGTTTCTGCTATTCTGGGTCTCCTCTAGTTCCTTAGGAAATTTACAATTGGTTTTTTTTTTTCAGTTCTATAAGGAATACTGTTGGTATTTTGAATGGAAATGAATTAAATCTATGTATCAGTTTTGTTGTATGTCCATTTTGACAACAGTAGTTGTGCCTTTCCAGGAACAAGGGATACATTTTCATTTTCTGACATCTTCTCTGATCTCCTTTTACAGAGTACTGTAGTTTTCATTATAGTGGTTTTAACTTCTTTGGTTAGACTAATTTTTAAGTATTTAAGTGTTCTTGAAGCTATTGTGAATAATATTGATTTCCTAATTTCTTTATTTCATGGGTTTATTATTGGTATATAGGAACACCATTGATTTCTGTGTTTTGATTTACATCCTACTATTTGCATAATTTTTTATTAGTTCTAGGAATTTTTGGGTCTTCTATATAAGGAATGTTTGGGTCTTCTAATATGTATACCCTTAGCCAATATTACTGAAAAAATGGAAAGAAAAGACCTAAATCAATATAATTAGAAACATTAAAGGTGAAATCACAACAGATACCCCCAAAATCCAGAAGATTATTGGGAAGATTATTAGTTCAAAAACCTATACTTCAATAACAGTTTAGATGAAATGGATAAGTTTCTAGATACATATGAATTACTCAACCAAGAAGATATAAAATTGTTGGATAATCTTGTAACTGGCAATAATACTGATATTAAAAATCCTACCATCTAAGAAAATCCTAAGACCTGATAGATTTACCATTGATTTATGTAAGAATTTCAGGGAAAATCTAATGACAGTAATCCTCAAATTCTCTAGTAAAATGGAAAAAGTAATACTGTCAAACTTATTTCTGGGAGTTAGCACATCCCTTGATTCCAAAACCAGGCAGACTCAACTGAAAAAAAAAAAATGCAGCCAATCACCGTAATGAACATAGACACAGAAATCCACAAAATATTGGCAAACAGAATTCAGCAAATCATTAAAAGGATGATATGGGCCGGGGATACAGCTCAGTGACATAAAAGCCTGCCTCGCAAGTGCAAGGATGTGGGTTCGATCTTCAGTACTGCATTCCTGGTATGTAGTATGGGCCCCTGAAAGTAGGCATGGTGGTGCAAGCCTACTTGTAGGCAAGGTAGTGAGATCCTGTCTCCAAAATAAGTAAATAAACTTTTTTAAAAAGCTCATATATCTTGACCAAATAGCCATCATCCTGGAGATGCAAGGATGGTTCAATATATGTGACTCAATAAATACATCACATAAACAGAAGCAAGGAGAACAATTACATGATCATCCCAACAGCCACAGAAAAAGCTTTTGACAAAACCCAATGTCCACTCATGATAAAAACTCTGGAGAAAATACATATAGAAGGAACTTGTCTTAGTCAATTTCTTGTCACGAGACACAACACCCAACACACACAATTTAAAAGAAGAGACATTTTAGTTCACAGTTTGTAGAGGTTTCAGTCCATAGTCTGGTTTCAAGGCAGAGAAACAGAACATACTCACATTCTGGCAACCAGAAAGCAGAGAGAGAGGGAGAGAGAGGGGGAGATGATGGGGGGAGGAGAGAGAGAGAGAGAGAGAGAGAGAGAGAGAGAGAGAGAGAGAGGTCAAAGGGGGAGTGATAAACCACCCTTCCAGGCACACTCACAGTGTGACATGTTTCAACAGGATCCAGTCTCCCAATAGCAAAGTAGCCATAATGTCCTAATAATACAAGCACCTTTCAAAAGCTCTGCCTATCATTTATTTGTTTATTTATTTGGTACAGGGTCTCACTATGCAGCTCAAACTCATAGTGATCCTCCTGTTTCAGTGCAGCATGTGGTACTGGGGATTGAACCCAGGTCCTTGTGCTTGCCAGGCAGTTGCTTAGACTTCCAAGCTATCCCCCCACCCCAAAAATCTAGATATTAATCATAGCATTTCATCTCTGGCCTCCCAAAGTCTCCTGTGCAGCTCTTTATGCAAAATGTGTTTATTCCATCCAAGAGTTGACAAAGTGCTAACATTTTCAGTATTGCTGAGAAGTGCAAATGCAAGGTCTTAAAAGGGGCCTTTAGGTGGTCTTCTTTCCTTCTGCTTTGTGGACTCACTTAGGGGGTCTCTCTGGGGGTACTCCCTGGAGCTGGACAACACAGAGCGCCTGGAACTGGTGTGAGTGAGTCTCTCTCAAGACCCTCCAGCCTGAGGATTCACAGAGAGCACATTGACTAAGCAATGGCCGTGACTCATCCACATGACTGACACTGACAAAGGTTCTACAATCTGAGGTACAGGATCTCAGGACAAATCCTGAGGGGATTTCACTGACCTTCTCAGACCCAAA
>NW_004524709.1:6466858-6477932 GCF_000260255.1 Octodon degus | reverse complement strand
GGCTCCAAGTGAAGAAAGCAACAATATCAGGTCGTGGGTGGCCACATAGCTCTGGCATCCCTAAGTCTTTCAGCTTTCATCTAGAGACTTAACTTGGATTCCCCCACTGCCTTTCAAACCTTTAATGCTTTTGTAGTATTTTCCTTTCCCCAAATGTAGTCTTTTTCATTTCATTTCAGCAGGAAGGTTTAGCTTAGCCACATTACAGATATGAGAAATATCAACCATCTTTGTTTGTCTTGTCAAATTCGCTCTCTGAAATACATCTTTGTCTGCTCGAGCCAAGCCAATCCCTTTGCAGCAAGACCTTATAGGGAAGTGCAGTTCACAGTTAGTCCACCCCGGTGCCAAACAAAAGTCATAGCTGTAAAACAAAAACAGGCTAGCATTTCAATTTTCTTTGAAATAGCAAATATCTAGTGTTCTTGTTTAAATGAATAAAACTTCAAAGCTAAATGTTCATTTTTCTGATCCTGGGGAAAAAATCTCATAATGAATATCCTTAAGGTATACATCTAAGATAATAAAATAAGAATAAGGAACATTGAATAAATCAAAAGCACAAGCAAAATCTATGACTGTCTATATGCTTACGTGCTTTCAAGGGTGAAATTTTCCAGCTACGCCTTGCTTTCATCAATATGCTGGTAAATTCTCTCACTTTCAATTTCTGAAGGGTGAGTATCTGTAACATTTGTAATTTCTATGGTTTTGAATAAAGACAAACAATATGATAATGGCTCTGAATCTTTGTCCCATTTTGCTATGGGAATCCTATACATATTTAGCAACACTAAGACTTTTTTCCCTACTATAAAAGAATATGCACTTTCTTCATTCTGGATCCAAAGTTATTACTATTTTTAAAAATGGAATCAGGAAAATGATTCTCTAAATACTACGCAGTGGATTTTTTGGCACATAAAGCGTTTATTTTAAATGCTTTAAGGATAGGATAGAGACGCATCAGAGTTATAAAGATAATTCACAGAATTAACAGGTTTATAAGGTGTATACCTCTAAATGCAATCAACAGGAAACTGTCTATACATGATATAAAGTAAAATTTTAAATGAACTCAAGCTCAAAAGATGAGGTCATTTACTGAGTTTTAAAATGTGAACATAAAGATCTCTAAACTATGCACATTCATCCAAATTACACTAATGATGGAAAATACAGAGAGCATAGCTTTTCCAAGGAACCACAAACATTTTGATCATCATCAATTTGCTAGAATAATTGTGCCTGTTTTGTCTTTGGAGAACTTTCATTTTTTAGGACAATCAGCCTAAGAGTGTTTTCAGGCATTATTACACTTTCTGATAATCAAAACTGTCTTCTAATGGGTCTATAGTGTTCGGAGACTCAAGCCTAATACACACTGGGATTTGGCACATAAAACAAGAATAGAAATGAAATCTGGTTTAGAAGTAACTGTGATGTTTTAAGAATTCACAGTCCTTTCAAATGCTGCATGATGTGTACAATGGGAGGATCACCTTCTATTGGCTCTATATTTGCTTTACCTTGCATTTTTATCCCATAAACACTAGAACAGTGCAGTAGGAAGATATACAGGAAACTGAAAACAAAAATTAAAAAACTTAAATACCTTTAATATGCAATTTATTTAGTTACACTGAACATTCTAATTAGAATGAAGTATGCAAAAAGAATGGTCTGCTTTTAAGGCTCTTCTCTGAAAGTTTTACGTAGCAACCTGATCTCTCTCTCTCTCTCTCTCTCTCTCTCTCTCTCTCTCTCTCTCTCTCACACACACACACACACACACACACACACACCTACACGATATAGTACTAGACCAGGTAAATGAGAAAGGCCAAAAAATTTCATATGTAGACTCATGCTTTATGTTGCTATAACTCCCATGATAATTTTGGAAATTAATGTTGGGTTCCTAGAACAAGGAATCCACATTCAGATACCAGAAAAATGCAAGCAGTGCATACAGATCTGAAACATGAACCTAAAATGATGCCCAGGACGGGTGTAAGTGGGAGCAGAATTAGTGACAGCATTAAGTGACATGTAAGTCACCAAAAGAAAGAAAGAATGGTTTAAAAAAAGAAAGAGAAACAACAAAGCCCCTCCCCCTTCCCTCAGTCTGAAAGGCAAGAGATGGAACAATGGTTAAAATCATCACCATATAGCATTCCTCTAGAGATTGGGAGATCTTGGATATATTAAAATTGCTAAAGTTGCTTGCAGAAAAACCACAATTCAAGTCATTAAGTGATGCTAGAAATGTTCCCACTGACCCAACCCTGGGGATACTCTTTAAATGAAACTATTTTCCAACCTGAAGTCATTGTGTCACGTTCCGCACACCTTCTGTGCATGCTGGACACATTCCCATTTCATGCCACATGTTAGAATGGGCTCTAGGAACCAGGCTTTGCTTTGAGGTGTGCATGCAGGGAAAGAGCAGATCTACAGGGCAACACCTGTTCACACACACAAGGAGCATCTGTGACTACAGCATCACACTGCTTTGAGAAGCTTGCCCCTTGGAGAAGCTGTCCATGGTGAAGCCCTGAGGACAGGGCGACTGCCGTTGGGGACAGAGAATTGGTGTACTATTTCACTTGGTGAGCAGTCATTACCATCCAAAAGCACAAGGCACAAGCCTTCAGGAAGGCAAAAATGGGTGTTAAGTAAACCATACATTCTGAGACCCTGAACTGGAGAGATTGCTGTTATAATTGATACATTTTGTGAACTTGAGAAGTTTAGAAGGTTAACTAAGTAGACTCAGCAGAGGGCCAGGGTCCTTACTTTGTAAACATCCTGAGCTTGTGCAAGAAGAAGTCAAGAGAGGGTGTGGAGAGGCACCTGCATACAATATAAGGGAGGAAAAGAAGCCTGCTCTTCCCCTTTTTTTGCTCTGGTTACTTATGCAGTCTTCCGCCACTTTGAAGTGTTATGCCTGTGCCATGTCACCGTGCCTGGAGCCAGCTGATTATAGACTGAAACCTTCACAGATTGTGAGCTAAATAAATCTCTCTTTGCTTAATTTGGGGCATCAGGCATTTTGTCTCAGCAACAAGAGAAAAGTAACTAAAATGACTGTTAACAGGAAAAACACTCTGAAGACACAAACCTCTGGTGTTTGGTAGACAGTGCACCTGTGAGGCTCCACTCAAACCATACGTCAGATTTCTCATCTCCATAAGACACCGGTTTCACATGCCATCCTTCTCCTGGCTGTCAAACCAACTGGGGGCTTATTCTGCTTTTAAACAACTTTACAATAATAACCTCTGAAAAGATACTGTGGAGATGGGCTCTTGTTACATCCACAAGCCTGCATGGATGGCTAGGTCTTCTAGGACAACACATCACTGACATTATGCAGGGGATTTTGGACATCAGAATACCACTTCTAGATCTATGAGGTGTTGAACATGGCTTCCAGGTAAATTCTGAGGGGATTTGACTGACCTTGTCAAATACAAAAGTTACATTTTTAGTTATGTGGGTCTTGCTTTTGACTTGGTCTTGACCATCCAGCAGGAAAGTATAACCACGAGGTATAAAAAGTAATGTCATATTAATATACTGAGCTATGGAAGGCTCAAGTCAACACTTCTGACATTTCCAGTTCTGCTGATAACCCACTACTATTATGGACTATTGGACTATTTTGGGTTAGTTTGCTGCATTCAAGTACCTACAATATTTGAACTGGCATCAAGTATGAAGGGGTCCTTTGAAGACTTCTCCTAATGCAGCCTCTCAAACAGCAGTGGAACACCATCTCTGACAAGACAAAACAGACTAGGGGGATATAAATAAAGGACCATTTTATGGTGAAAAAATATATATGTATATACAGCATAGGATAGATATACAGCTTCTTTCTCTTGGTTCAATGAGAAGAAAGCTTTGTACTGATATTATTTGGACAGGACATCGTGTTTGTATCTTGTCCTCTGAATGACCACTACAAAGATAATATTATCCAATGTATTGATTATTGTGGCTGTCTCAGTAACCTGTTTTGAAGCTGTTTCATTGCTATTTTGTTTTCTCATTAGAATGAATTAACATTTTTTTAAAAATATTAAGAATACCAAATGCAAATAATAGTGGAGTTAAAGTTTCTGCTTTAGACTGATATAATATGCTGACAATTTGTAAGACTAAAAGCTCTGGCATCCAGAGTAATTTTAAATGTAATCTATAATAGTGTTGTAAGCAGCTGAGTTAGATAGAAATATTATAGGTAGTCAGACAGGGCCAGGCCCTCAAAGGAGACAACACAAAAGACAAGATATCTTGCAACTCTGGGAGGGTCAGATGCTCCTGCCCTGGGCCAGACCTAAAGACCAAAGATCAAACAAATGCCGACCTCCCTAAAGATTGGCATCCAAGATTGATCTGCACCTTGAGGGAGCCAAAAGAATCATTAATCCAACTACTACTGGATAGCTACCAGATAAAGTGCTGTTTTACATTCATTCCCCCTTGCTATGTGACTCACTACCCCATTTGGTGCTGGGCCTAATCAATTTTACCTGAGCAATGGTGCTTGTAATGCTTGTAATGCCATTGGTTGACCATAGTTTTGTCCCACCTCTTGTCTACCTAAGTGAGTTCTCATTCTGTCCACCTTGGCCTCACATGGTTTTACACTATGAAAGTCCCTGGAAGAGAAAGCTTCCAGGGAATAACCTGCTTGGGCCCCCCTCCTGTCCCTCTTTTGGATAGGAGCTTTCTTTCCCTCAATAAATGTATTCTGCTCATAACCTCTGCTTGTTCCTAAAATTCATTCTTCAGTTTTAGAGAACACAAACTTGTGCAAGTCAGGTCCAGAGATTGTTTTTCCCTATGTCATTTAGAGGTTCCCTATATCGTTTGGAAGTCACCTACCTGAGTTCTGTTTTTCTCTCTGTATCAATAGCACTTGCACATAGTGATTGATCAATGAATATTAATGAAGGGAAAAGAAATAGAAGTATTTTTGCTTATTAACAAAATATGCTCTCTAGATTTTACTGCAAATAACATATGACAAAATAAATTCATGTTTCTTCAAATGATTTTTAAAGCACTTCTCACACATTGAATATTTCCATTGAAAATCTTCTAATAAGACATTTTAGTAAATATTATCAACTGTTCAAATATATACCCAATAGATTTTTAGGTTTTGTTACAGGAGTCGAATTCAACACCTCAAGCTTGCCAGGCAGGCGCCATGTTCCTGAGCTGTATCCCTGGCCCTAATAACCAATAGAATAAGGGCTAGTGAGATAGCTCAGGGAATAAGTGCCTGCTTAGGCAAGCACAAGACCAGGGTTCGATCCCCAACACCACATGCCACAGCGGCCCTGCCCCAGATATGCTGAGCCAATCACCCAGACCAGACGTGGTGGCACATGCCTGTAATCCCAGCACTGGGGAGGCTGAAAACAGGAGGATCATGATGCGTCTAAGTGAGTCCGAGCTGCATGGTGAGACCCTGTACCATATACATAAAAAATTAGAATATGCAAATAAAATATTCCTATGTCTGATTGCTGCCTTATTTTTTGCAAGATAAAATTCATGAAGAATTTTATTAAAATAACATTTGAAAGATTATTGTCCCTCAGGTAAGATGTCTCATCATCTTACCTTATGATGAGAAATACCACCAACTCTCATACTCAAGCTAGCTAGGTACCAGTGTATAATAAATAGCTATTATTAGCTATGTCTGGGTGGGAGAAGAGGCTGGACATAGATCCCAGCAGAGCTTCCATTTTCAAACCTGTATAACTATATAAATTATTTATATTTTTATAGCAATGTGCTATTTTCATAGCAAAACATAAAAATATTTATGTTTGGGGAAAATCAAGCATACTCTTCTGAGCCAATACCAGCATGTAAACATGCTAAAACCCAAATAGATCCAGAACTACATATTGTGAATATTTGTATAAGCCATTAAGTAATTCTGTACATGCATGACTTTGTTGTGGTGGTGGTGGCGGTGATGGTGCAGGGATAGAACCCGGGACCTTTACAATGAGATATAGCCCCAGCCCTTACTTTTTTTTTATTTTTTAATTTTTCAGACAATTTCTTGATACATTGCTGTAGTGACCAAGGTAGGCTCAAAGGTATGATCCTTCTTGGAGTACAGAGAGTAGAGGCTTGTGCCACCTTACCAGACTATAACATGTGATTTTTTAACACGTGATTTTTAACAGATATAATTCACTTTTCTTTGCTTCAGAGTTTGGCTAGGGTAGGGCTGGAGAGATGGTTCAGTAGAATAAGAGCTTGCCTGGCAAGTGCAGGGGTCTGAGTTCAATCTCCGGTTCTGCCAAAAAAATAAAATAAAACAGAGTTTGGCTAGGGTAGCAGTCTCCTCTTTTCTTAAATTTTTTTTTTTAATATAGGGTCTCACTGTGAAGTTCAGGTTGGCCTTGATCTCACTATGTAACCCAGGCTGGCCTTGAACTGGTGGCTGGGAGTACAGGCATGCGCCACCCTGCCTGGCAGTAGTCCCCTCTTATCTGAGGTTTTCCTTTCCATGGTGTTAGTTTCCCAGCCAACCGTGGTTCAAAGATATTTAATGGAAAATTCCAGAAACAAACAATTCCTATGTTCTAAATTGCACACCATTCTGAGTAACATGATGAAATCTCATGCCACCTCACTTTGTCCCTCCTGGGACTAATTCCAGTGTATCATATGTCTGCCTACCTATTAGCCACTCAGTAGCCATTCAGCTATCTGATCAAGTCTTCAGTATCACAGTACTTGTGTTCACTAATCCTTATTTTACTTAATAGTGGCTCTGAAGCGTAAGAGTGGTAATGCCAGCAATTCAGATCTGTCAAAGAAACGTGGCAAAGAACTTTATTTGAGACAAAAGGGTAAAAACTATCAACTTAATAAAAGAAAAATGTGCTGGGGACATAGCTCAGCAGTCTAAGTGCCTGCCTGGCAAGCTCAAAGACCAGGTTTCAATCCCCAGTACTGCATGCCGTGCTGGCCCTTGTACGTCGGGCACCAAGTGGCCCACTGAACCAGGCGTAGTGGTGTACACCTATAATTCCAGCACTGGGGAGGCTGAGACAGGAGGATTGCTATGAGTCTGAACTGCATAGTGAGACCCTGTACCAAATAAATAAATACAAAAAAGATTTAAAAGAAGAAAGAAAAACATGTTTCCAGACATTTGTAAGATTTATTATAAGAAAAAATCTTCTATCCATGAAACTATGGGAAAGAAAAAGGGAACTCATGCTAGCTTTCCTGTCTCACTTCAAACCACAAAAGTTGCAGCCAAGATTCAGGGTAAGAGCTTGGTTAAGATGGAAACTGCATTATTAAAGTATAGGGTTTGGTACTTTCTGTTTTTTCAGGTGTCCCTGGAAGTCTTAGAATATGTAAGATCTGATTGAAATAGATGGTGAATGTTTAAATTTTTAAAAATATTACAGGGCTGGGGAGATGCCTTACAGGCTTAAGCACCTGCCTGGCAAGCACAAAGTCCTGAGTTTGATCCCTGGTACCAAAAACAGAGAAAAAAAATACGTAAAAGACACATTCCTAGGGCTGGCCAAATAGCTCAGCAGATTAAAGCACCTGCAAGCAGGTGCAGGGGCCAGGGTTCGATCCCCAGGCCTGCCTTGCCCGCCTTGCCCCCAGGGCAACCTGAGACAGTAACGGAGCCTGGGCATGGTGGGGCATGCCTGTAATCCCAGCCCTTGGAAGGCTGTAAACAAGAGAATCACCATGAGTCTGATCTAGTAGTGAGACCCTGAACACCCTGTAGACCCCTCCCTAAAATACAGAAAAAGAAAGACATATTCCTGTGGGAGACCACCATCTGGTCTCTCTTGAAAAGCAAAGTCCTTGCCACAATCTGTCCCTGACCTTTCCTTCACCCTGTTTACTGAGATATGTTGAGCTGGCTATATTGAAAAAAATTCCTGGCCGTAATTGTGCCGGCCTTGTGCACATCAAAACTATCTGTGCATTATTAGAGACCATACTCTTAAGTGAAATAAATCAGACCTGCATGTACAAACATCGCATTGACTCCTTAGTGTAAGAACCTGAAAGAGAAAATAAAATCTGAAGGGTACAGTAGATACTGGGAAAAGGAAATGAACCTGTACAAAAGGAATGAATTACTGAGTTAAGGAAGAAAGGAGACAGTGTGGGGGAAAAAAATATATCCGTGTGTAAGTAGGATGGTTTGGACAACTGTACTGTGGATTTCTGCTGGTCTGTGGAAAGGAGCAGTTGGCATTTGTTTTGTCTCCTTTTTTTCAATTCTTTTACCTTTTTCTCTGCTTAATTTCTTATATATTTCTTTTTTTCTTTCTTCTTCCAGTTTTGCCTGCATAGATCTGATAATATGAATAACCAATTTGAAGATAACACTCTGCACCACAACAAATACTGTGAAATTCATATTATTTTATTTGGTGAAATTCTGTATCATTGTAATTTTTCTATTTTAATACTACTTTGTACTCTTTTTAAAAATTAAAAAAGAAAAATCATCTGTACATTGCTAGTTGGAGGCCTCTGTGCCTGGTGTAGCTCCAAGGTTTCTTTTCCCTGAGCACTCTGCCTGGACCCCACCCACCTCCCTGATGGACACCGATAAAAGCCATGAGCTTTTGGAAATGCAGCCTTTTGTTCCAGGAGAACACTGGGTCATGGAGAGCTCTTCAACTGCAGGATATTTTCTCTTTGTCTTTCTTTTGCATCTGTATGCCATTTTGCTGTGTGGGTCAGATTAACACCTCCAAGGAGGTTTCAGTATGTTCCTATTAAACCTCCCTCAAAACAGTTCCCTTCACTTGGAACACACTTATCCCATTGTTCTTGCCACTTTCTGAGGCAGCTCTGGAAGTCTTTAGCTACACTAAAGAACCAATTCAAAATGTTGACTGTTGATGGTCATTTTAGGGAAGAACGAGAAGTTGCAGGGCATCACATTCAGTGTTTAAGGTGGATGGAGACACCATAATGTTTTTGCAAGCCTGCCTTTTCATAGGATGGTACTTGGTGGCAGCATTTGCCTTATTTTTGTCATACCTCATAAATACACTGACAAAAGATTTCTAGAACTGCTATGAAAGTACCCCCAAACAGTGGGATATTGTGTTAGAGGTGAGGAGTATTTTGAAGTGTATTAAGAAAATGTATCTTTTAAATGTTTTTTATTTGAACACACACCATAATTTTTGATCATCTCTTATATTTTACATGGACAAGGGAGTAAAGGCATAGACAACTGCCAGGCAGAGGATGTAGTCCATGGGAGAATGCTTGCCTAGCATGCACCAAAGCCCTGGGTTCTATCTTCAGCACCACATAGAAAAGAGGAGAAAGTAAATAAACCCAGACTCTGAGGATCATCCTTGTACAGCTATGCTTTTAAACATTTCTGATTATTTTCCAAAACCAGAGCCCTAGAAATGAAAAAGGAAGGCTTCATGAAACTGAAAAGAGCAAGTGGTCTTAACTTTGGAGATACAACTCAGGAATGCATTGATGTCTTGGCTTATCTCTCTCTTTTATTTCTGCCTTCCCTCAGAAGTTCAGCAGGAGAGAATGCTTCTTTCTTTAAGGAATTTCCCATCGATATCTAATTCCATCTCACTGGCTTTGATTTGGTCTGAGCCAACCACTGAAGGCAAAGACGTGGTATCATGAGTGGAATGGGGAAAGCGATGCTATCTATGCTGCCTGCTCCCTGGAATTGTGGTAAAGTGGATTGCAACAGACTTGTGTAGGCTGAGCGTGGAAAGTGTGGTTCCTGGAGGGAAGCCAGCCTGCCATTAGTAAAAAGGAGGAGTAGAGCCCAAGCAGCAAAAACAGTGCAAATGCCTGGCCAGGAGCACATCTGCACATAGAAAGGCAAGAAAAGCTGTGGTCCAATCAGTTGGCTGAAGTGACCATTTTCACAAATACCTCTTGAAAATGAGCATCAAAAAACCCCCTGGTTGAGATTTTTCTCCTCTTTTTATTTGACATTATATGAAATGCTCACAACTACTGTATATTCAGCAATTATTCCCTTTACCCATGTCTGTTGTTTTTAACTTGTGGCTATCTTTAATTCAGGCTATTGTTATGAATACAACATTTCTTTTTAACCTCACAACAATCATTTATAAGATAGGTATGAACATAAAAACTAAGCCACAAAGACATTAGGGGAGATCACAGCGACTCATTCATTTTCCTCATTTGGCAACGATTTAATGAACATTTATTGTAGGGGAGGTGCTATGTGAGGCCTGTGATCCAGAAATAGGTAAAGCAAAGGCATCGCCCTGTGTAGTCATGACAGACTGACACGCGTGCACATACAGGTCCAGTGATGTGGGCTCTGTTATGAGTAGGTTCTGCGTCACACGACACACGGACATGCAACATTTTTTGGTGGCGCAAATCTTGAAGTGAAGATCATGCAGCTCATTTATAACAGACCAGAAAGTGGAATCCAGTACTTCTACTTCCCAGACTAGTGCCTCATTTATTCATTTTCTTATGAATTCACTCCTAAATAGGGAAAACGGTTGTTGAGGTTCTAGTTTGCTGGATGGTGTTGTGCTCACCTCTGGGAATGAAGTGATGAAAACAGCAGCACTCTGCCCATCCTGGGCCTCATCAGCCATGTTATCATCATGTTAGAGCAGCAGCCTATACTAGTAACTACAAGTAAATGAAACAGAGCCCGTCCTGTCACTCTGGACAAAACTTAGTCTCCGACATTCTCAGATCCATGAAGCTCATTCCTACTAAAACATCCACTTTGGTGGGTGTGGGGCACATACCTTGAGGCCCAGCTACTTGTGTAGCTCAGGCAGGAGGGCCATTTGAGCCCAGAAATTCGAGATCAGCCGAAGAAAAATAATGAGTCCCAGTCACAAAACAAAATAATACAAAACCCACCCCGGGCCTAAAAAAAACCACCATAAGTCAACAATCTTTCACCAACCTAGGAGATCTGGTGCAATTATTTTAAAATTCTAGGGCGGAGGACAGAGCTCAGCAGCACCATGCCTATTGGCAAGCACAGGGC
>NW_004524709.1:6450479-6459593 GCF_000260255.1 Octodon degus | reverse complement strand
CTTTTTCTCTAATTTTGGTCTGCAAACTTAGGTTGTTAACCATCCAGAAGACAAGCTTATTGTTATTATCAAACGATTTAGGCTATCAAGCTTAGTGTATTGTCTTGCTAGTGTAAAAACCTGAAAAAGTAAATAAAATCTGAAAGGTACAATAGATATTGTGAAAGGGAAAGAAACTGCTCAAAAGGAAATAACACCTGGGATGAAGGAAAGGAGAAAAGAAAGAAGGAATATATATATATAAGCTTCTATTGGTTTGTTGAAAGGAATAGTTAATTCATTTTTTGACCAATTTTACAACCTTATATCTGGTAATCTGAACAACTTGGAAAATAGTAGCATGTAATATAACAACCATTGTAGAATTCCTATCATCTAGTTTTTTTGAAATTCAGTGTCATTTCTAAGGTTTGCTTAATTATATTTTATTCTTTTAAAAATGAAATAGAAGAAAATAAAAGAGGAGAAAAGCTTCCATTCAGAACAATAGAGTTTAAAGAATTGGAGCCAGTAGTTTTACAAACTGTGCAATGAATATTTAAGCACAGATAGATAAATATCAAATGTTATCGTCTGTATTAGGACCTAAAAAATTGTTTTCAAAGAACTAGAGAATAACTGGACTTGGTAGTGCAAATTTATAATTCAGTCCAGCTACTTATGAGGTTGAGGCAGGAAGATAAAAAGCAAACAAAGGGAATAAAACCTAAAAAGGATCTGAGATGTAGCTCAACAATTCCTTGGTTCAATCCACAACAGGGCGGGGAGGCGAAAAGTGGAGAATAGAATAGTGCTACCAGGGCCTGGGAAGGGGTTGGGGACAGGGGAGGGGAGAGGGGGTGGTTAAGAGGTACAGGGGTGCAGTTGGATAGGAACAATAACTTCTAATGTTTGTGTAACTTTGATTGACAGCAACTAATTGAATAATTTGAAATAAGCTTACCAGAGAGAATTTTTAATGGTTACAACATAAAGAAATGGCAAATATCTGAGGTGATACTATAGCAATCACCCTGATGTAATCACTGTACATTGTATATATGAACTATCACACCATACCCCATAAGTATGTACAATCTGTAGCCAATAAAAACAAAATTTAAAATATAATTAATGTCCTTAGAGGAACAAGGGTGTCCCTGATGTTTCTTTCATATTCAGCTATGAACTCAAAACAAGTAGAATTGAAAATTTAATAAGGTGAAATGTTTTAATGAATAGGAAGAAAAGATTCAATTTAGAATGAACAAAAAACCCAGGCTCAATTATTGAACTAGAAAATTAAATAAAGTAATCATCCAAATCAAGTAAAATCATATAGAACTAAAAAATGATGTAACTTGTCAATATGGCATATTTCACTGTATTTGAATATGATAAATTTCAAATACTCAAAAAGACCTTAATTTTTTGATAGAAATTTCAGTAAGCAAAACATTTAACCAGAGCAGGTGTTGTAGATCAATTTTTTAGCTGCAAAGTTGATATTTAAAGGACCCTTACAGGACAGCCCACTTAGTATCTATATGCAAATTAGAAACAGCTGTCCAAAGCCGCACCTACTTCTTCATAGCAACATCCCCAGCCCACCTCAAAGCTGAGTGGCTGAGAAGCAACCAGGTGATTTGCTCATGGTCCTGTGATCAGTCATTTGGGCTGTTCCAACTCGGAGGGCAGTTGTGGGTCACCCTTCCAGACACCTGCTGTGCAGGTGTGGCTGGATGGTCCCACTGGCCTCGTTCATGTGTCAGATGTGTACCACATGCTTCCAGGAGTGTAGCCTGGGCTCCTGCCAAGCATCTGGAGCTGAGAGATACTGAGATGAGGCTCACACATGCATCATGCTCTTGTACCTGATGGAGTGGGGACTCCTCCAGGGAGGGATAAGGGGTGAGCAAATCACTGAGGAATGTCCTCATACTGGCTTGTCTTTGCCTGAAGATGTCATTTCTATCACACAGAAAATGTTTGTAATACACTGCTCTGAGTAGATGAAGATGCTCCATCCAAATTTTCTGGAAAGTTGTTGAAAACAGTCCCCAGTGTGTGACACCTACAGCGTGACCAGGCTAAGACACACAGGTTGCACAACCATCTCTGTTGTTACTCTGGTTTTGCTATGCATGAAGGTCCAATCTGCATCCTGCTAGTAACCATCCCTGCAAAAGGCTCCAACAAAGCCTGGGTCACTGAGGAACAGTTTAACAACACAACTCCAAGCCAGGTACAAAAGAAAGCATGATCATCTCTGATTGCTCTGTACGCCAACCAACACAAAGTACTCCGGACCCCCACCATATACTCAACAGCAACCCCTCCTTGGAGAGGGTGTGTAAGGAGTGAAACAAGTTCCTCTTAGCTTCCCTCCTGTCTCAGTTACTTTTCTCTCATTGCTGGAACAAAATATTCAACACTTAAAATTAGGGAAGGATAGGTTTATTTAGCTCCCAATTTGTGAAGGTTCAATCCATACTTGGCTGGCTCCAAGGCAGAGTTGCTTATGGCAGAGGGAAGCAGTTTACAGTGTCAGAAAACAGCAAAAGGCAAAGGGAGGAAGCGCAGCTGCAGCAGCAGTTAGCAAGCCTCTCTCTCTCTCTTCCTTACATTTGGATGCCTCGGGGCAGGTCTAGCACTTACACCCATAATCCCAGCATTGGATCATGAGTTAATCACAAACTTTAGAAGCCCCCCATGACTGCATGAAGCTTTGGGGAGGGGGGACACCTAAACACAAACCATAACACCTCTCTTAAGCTTTTTTTAGTTTGAACTACATTTTATTTCCTCATTTTTGTCAGTGCATATTCACCATACAGATTAATGGGTTTCATTCTAGCAGATCTGTACATGCATATAACATACCTTAATCACTACTGCCCAAGCCATCAGCCCCCTACTCATCCACACTACTTTCACATTCAGGACTGTTTCAGTGGGTATCGTGTATTTTTATCATATTCATTCCTTCTATTATCTGCCCTTACATTTCCTTTCCCTTTCTCTCCTTTTCTTCTCCTTGTCCAAACAATAGTCTCCCTTCTACTTTCTTGTCACCTTTTAAAAATTCCACGTATCCAGGAGAGTACATGGTATTTGTCTTTCTGAATCTCACTTATTTCACTTAAAGCAATGGTCTCCAGATTCATGCATTTTTCTGCAAACGATAAAATTTGATTTCCTTATGCCAAATAATATTCTGTGATGTCTAACTTATATTTGCTTTGAGCTTGAACATGAACACATGAAAAGATACTGGAACTAGAGTAGATTACCCAGCAGAGGCCTCGGGGGACAGAGCACATGCAGCAAGGTGCCCTCCCAGAATGGCAAGGGCTCTGGGCACTGGGATGAGTGATGGACATGCAGTCCTCTGAGCGTCCTTCTGTACATGGGACTTTTAGAAGCTGTTATTCCCTTGGAGAAAGCCTTTTTGATGTTCTGTTCATGCTTCTTCCTGCCTTTGCTGGCAACCTCCCTGCCCCCTGCCCTGTGTTCCCGCCAACACAGATGCCAACGCCAGAGCACACTCCTCCAGAATCCAACTGACTGATCACCTTCTATATTTGATCCTCCTAAACTTGGCAGATGATCCATGTTCAAAGCTGTGTTTGAATTTACTCCTGCTCTGAAGCTCAGTGAAATACACCTCTTGAGTAAAATATTATTTCTTGATTATCAAGTAAAATAGGAGCGGAGACCTTCAAACCAGCCTTTTTCTCTTCTCTGTTTCATTCAATAGTACCAAATAAGAAATGCACTTGGCTCAGATTTGTCAAATACCTGCATTAATGTGCTGTTAAGACTAAAATTACTCCTTGTGAAATGTCTTACAAGTTTGATGAGAAGGAGTTATGTGATTTAGTAGACACAATTTAAAAAGATGATTATGCCTTGTTCTTCAAATAATTTTCTATTGGAAAAAATGAAGAGACCTGCTACTTTTTTCAGACAATCATATTTCTTTATCTGATGTATGAAATTATTTGTCCTTTTTGTGCTTTTGCCCTCTCTTAGTCATCAATTTGGAATAAAGTGTTTATTATGGCTGGTGTCTAGATGCCCCCCAGAAACCTCACGCAGTAATGGTGGGGCAGGCTTTTCAGAGGTGACTGTAGCTAGGATGAGTGATTAGCAAATCAGTCCTCTGATTGGTGTGGCACAGTTCTGGCTGGGATTAAGGGTGTGAGTGCTATGCTCACCCTAGGGTGGGGAGCCTGCATAAAATATAAGGGTCTTGCCTCTTATTCTTGTTGTGTTTGCTGTCTTTGGCCTGACGTGAATTGGTATTAATTAATTTATTTTTAATGTATTTGGTTGTTGCAGGGTCTCGCTATGTGGCTCAGACTTGTGGTGATCCTCCTGCTTTCAGAGCTAGTATTACAGGTCTGCGCCACTACGCTCCTGGACTCTGGCCAGCTCAGACTGCCCTGGGGGCGGGACTGGCACAGCATATAGTGCCGGGGATCACACTGTGGTCCTTGCATTTGTCTTTGTGGGTGCTTTAGTCCGCTGATCTATCTCGCTGGCCCCTGACATGAATTGTTACTCATCTGACATGCACCATCTTGCCTTGGAGCCAGTCAACTATGGACTGAAAGCTCTACAAATTGTGAACTAACTAAACTTTTCCTCCTTGAGCTTTGGATGTTGGGTATTTTGTCTCAGCAATGAGAGAAAAGTAACGAGACAGTGTTTTTTAATTTACTTCTAGATCAAACATACTTAAGGGTAATACTAAAAGAAAAAAAAATGGCCACTTCACAGAAGAAACAAGAAAAATCTACCCAAAGCTATACTTACTTCATGTACCAATATAGAAACTGAATATCCAGTAAGCACAGATTAAAGTATAATGAGATGAAATCTAAGGATAAAAGCTCTGTAATTGGAAATTTTGAAAACTAGAGCTATTTGGAGGGCATTCTCCAGTTTAAGACCCAAATGTTAAAGAAGACTTTTGGAGCTTATTTTACACAATCCCTTATTACACATAAAATTAAAGTGAACATGATCTATAAACTTGTCAAAAATTATTTTCTCCTAAAAGAAGCAAGTGTCTATTTTGAGGAAATTTAAACGCAAGACTCACAGAAAAGGACAATGAAGGCCGGGTCTCTTCTCAGTGGTAGAGCACTTGCTTAGCAAGTGTGAGGCCCTGGGTTTGATCCCCCTGTGCTAGAAAGAAAAAAGTAAAATGGTTATTATTGTAACTAGTATACAAAACCCAGTCATCTGATGCCCTCTCCCATGGTTCTAGGTACATATATCTACATATTTTAGTTTTACTATTTATCTTACAAAATGATCTTTCATGGTGAGTTTAAGCCTTTTTACACTTCTGGCACATCTTTGGGAATGTAAACTTACTTCTATGTGCCAGTGTTGGAGCTGAAACATGAGAGGCACTGGCCCAAGGCTGAGCCTACTTGTATTTGAATACTTCTGTTGATAGTTTTCTTTTAAAGTCCCTTGCTCACAGTTTTTTGTTCTCTTACCTTGATTAAAATGGCATGTACCAGACTTTTGCTTGCTGACACGATGTAGCAGAGATACATATTGCTTTTGTCTAAAACAACTAAGAAGGTTCAAGTAAAGAAGTAAAGGTCTGCAGACACTAGTGCAGGCAGCACAGGGCAGCAAAGCTGAGAGATGGATACAGTGAGCTGAGATCTCTAAGTCCTTCCTCCCAGTCTGAAGGACGGGGCCCTAGGAGAGACCAGTGGCCTCACCAAGCAAGGATATGAAGGTGAGAGTCAGAGGAGGCCACAGGGGCTAAAGTCGGAAGAGAAACAAGAAGCAAGAGCTGAATAGACAGAACATCCAGGAGGTCTGCAGAATCCCACTAACCCTTTAACTGAGTGCTGAATAGCCTGTGAGGTGAGGACACCACTCAGAGTCTTCTGCCACACAGAAGGAGCAGAAGAAACACTCTCTGGCTTTTAACTCCTGGAGTAGCTCCTGTTCTTACCAGTCAGAGCAGGAACTCTTAGGGTCATCAGGACTTCCAGTAGAACATGCAGAAGAGTGTTGCCTTACAAGCACAAGAAGATCAGCTTAAGCGAGAAGACTGCTTTGATTCCATCTCATAACAACTAAAAGCAAGCCTCAACAAAATCTACAATTTTCCCAAGCAAATCTGGAGAGATAAGAGCACCTAGAAAGATATAATACCCAAGATCTGCTTACCAAAATGAATTTGAGACTATATTCCCATTGTAAATTTGGAGAATTGGTACTATATATGTTTTGACTAACTATTGTTCAAGTCAGTACGGACATTAGCGAGGAGCCTTCTGGAGTGAGGTCTGGGTCTAATTATATCCCTTCATGTTTGGTAGAGCCAATACAGGAACCAGAGCCCCAATATCCCACTCAAGGACCTGTACAAATGGAAAGCCCTGTACTAGACTTGATGACTTAAGTTTTCCACCACTTCCAAATAGTGCCAGATCCTGAACACCAAGCCTGTAGGACACATGGGACAGTGAAGGACACTCATTCAAACCATGATAAAACACAAAAGGTGGTAATGCTAAGAAGTACCCAAAGGGCATGGATCACAGGCACCTTACCTGGATGCCAAGTGGAACCCATGGACATATGAACCTCTTCTCATCAATGCAAAAACACACAGGCAAACACTCCCACTCTGAGCCTTTTTTTGGTATCTGTTCATTTGCCCTTCAAGGCTATCCTTCATGTCTGTTTTCACCTGATCATACTGGTGTGCCCACTGAGGCCCAAACTGCACTATCCCAGGGAGGGCATTCACCTATAGATGGATCAGCTTAGGGTACTCTGAGAACTATGTACCAGAATAAAGTCATAAGTTAGTTTCTATTTTTAAAAGTGCTTCACTTGAGATAAAATTAACTTTGTAATTTTACTGACAATCTTGCCTTCTATGACTACTTAGGAAGTACTTTCAAATTTTATATTTTGATTTTTTCATCAGCTTAAATATTTGTTAGGCTTCCAGTTAAAATTAAGATAAAATTGCTTTAGTTTAATTAAACAACATAAATGCTTCAGGACATAAATAAAACCCAAGCATGGTAAGATAAATTACTGCCCCCCTCCAAAGAATGGGAATGTACCACTGATGGATACATGGTTCCACAGCTGGATCAAACCTACATTAGTCCATACAAGTTCTGCCAGATTTTTTTTTTCTGAAAGTCTTCTTTACAACCCAATCTATGTGTTATTTGGCTGCCTAAAGAAGAGCCTGTGCTCTCTATGCAAGTTACCGTCATGATTCCCAGCTTCCCTCCCCACAGTCTATATTGTTCAGTGTTTTAACAGGAATTCTTAGTTTCTACAATTACAAATTCCTCCCGGGGCCCAAAGTTATACAAGGTGACTTTTTGGTCCAAGATCTGCATAGCTGAACTATAGTTTCACAACCCAGTGGCCAGAGAGCTAAGTGCTGAGTTTGGAAGGAGACCCAGGGTCACCAAGCTACATGCCCTATAAATTTACAGATAAAAAAAGATGTGCAGAGTTGGGGGTGGGTCAATGGGGAGCATATCTATGGAGTAGGGGGCTACGTTTCAGTTTCTAGAAATAAAATTTTAGGATTATGAGAGATGGTGAGTAGATGTTAGGAAGAAGAGTTCAGAAAAAATGTAGGAAAGAAGACTAATATGTATTAATTCTCAAGTAGTTCTTTGGTTCCCAAAAGATGTGAATAGCTATGCTTTAAAAAAAAATTGTTCTGATGCTAACTTTGAATGAGCTGGCTTGAACAAAATTAATTTTCTTACAATTGAAGAATTTCTCGTGGTTTTATATGATGCTGTGTGCCGAAAATCTCTAAGACAGGACACATATGAAGTAGAATTTCTAGAACTCAGACACTGGGGAAAGGGCACTGGAAGAATTACTTGCAGTTCTAGAAATATGAAGCTATTTTTGGAATCCAAGTGAAGAGAGGACACCAGGTAATCTCCCCAGCAGAGAAGACAAATGGCCAAACTAGTTAGGGTGAAGCCTGGGAGCACAATCAAGATGACTAGTGCCTCAGAAAAACAAAACAAAACACAAGTTTCTGAATATTCTCTCCCATAATTATCTTTGTTAATTCTATGATAGTAGATATAAATATAATCCATTTGACATTAAAGGTTTTTTTCTTTGTGTATTTAGTACAGGGGCTACCGGGTCTCACTAAGTACACTGGACTTGTAGTGACCTTTCTGTTTTCAGCTTCCCAAATGCTGGGATTATAGGCGCGAACCACTACGCCCAGTCTCATTTGCCATCTCAGCGCGCCCTGGGAGTAGAGCTGGCACGGCAGGCCGGGGATCAAAGCCTGGCTTCTGTGTCTGTCTAAACAGGCCTTTAATCTGCTGAGCTATTTGGCTGGCCCGACATTAATTTAAAATTATTGTTAACATTTAAATAGTAATAAATTATTAGAACTTTAATAGTAATGTTTATGTATCCATTAATATCAATCCCAGGTGTATAAACTAGTTTTCTGCAATACCTATATTTTTTTCATACATTCAAAACACCCTGGACAAGTAATTTTTGTTTTAAATTTTACAGCCTAACTATGTTCTTTATAATTCCTATCCCTTGACTTCTCAATAGTAGAAGAAAAAAATGAATCCCATTTTAAATGGTGAGAGAATTGAGGAAAGAAAATTGTTACTTGTGCCTGCAAATAAGTCCTGTTTCACTCAGATCATTAACCCACAGCTTCAAAATAAGGAATGAGGCCGGAGAGATGGCTCAGTAGAATAAGCACTTCCCTGGCAAGCACAAGGGTCTGAGTTCAATCCCTGGTTCCACCAAAACAAACAAACAAACAAACAAACAAACACCGAGAGGATCCCATAACAGAGCTGTGTTCTTTTGTCAGGTGGTTTAATATCTCTTAGTATTTTGACCAGATGTGACTACAAAATATATTATAGACTCTTATAAGTAGGAAGCAGTTAACTTGTAATGCAAGAAAAACATTTAATAAAACTAATATTCTCTTTATTTTTAAAAGAACTATTAAACTACACAAATTTTCTCTCTCTCTTTCTTCTTTCTTCTTTCTTTCTTTCTTTCTTTCTTTCTTTCTTTCTTTCTTTCTTTCTTTCTTTCTTTCTTTCTTTC
>NW_004524709.1:6446764-6450379 GCF_000260255.1 Octodon degus | reverse complement strand
ACCAGTTCAGAAGCAGAGTGTTAGAGGTGCTAGAGGGGAGTATAGTGGATGGTTTGTATGGAGAACCATGTAAAAATTTTAACTAGAAACCAGGCACAGTAGCACTTGCTTATAATCCCAGCATGGAGAGACTGAGGCAAGAAGGTCACAAATTCAAGTCCCATTTGGGGGTTTTAGCAAGATCCTATCTTAAAGCTAAACAAACAAAAGGATGTAGCTCAGTGGTAGAATATAGAGTGCCACTGGGTTGGATCTCCATTATTGCAAAATAAATCAATCAATCAAGTTTTAGGAGGATTTGTGTCAGTGAAACATATCTGGTATTTTCCTTTTAATCTGTTTTCTCTACTGATGCCAAGTTTGGTCCAAAGTCACCAGCTTTTGGTCCCCATCCCAACTCCCTTTGCAGTCCTTTCTTCTCTGGGTCCCAGGTATTCTGCACCTTTGTCCTTTGGGTCCCAGGTCCATGTCTAGAGCTTCACCTCCATCAGCTGAAACTTGGGGACAATGCTATTCTCCTGGGAGACTATTGATCTCCTCTGGTAGATAAGATATTAGTATAGTAGTCTAGATGACCTGCTTCTCCAAAGGAAAAATCCTAGCTGAAATTTGTAGAACCATGGACAATGGCCACTCACTCTCATCACCCACTGACCTGCCCAAGCTCTCTCTGTGCTCTCACCATGCCAGCCTGCGCCCTCTGCTGGCCCCTCCTGGAATCCCAATTGCCGCGTGCTCTCAGACTTTCATTTACCTGACTTTGCTTTGACTTTCCTAGTTCACTCCTACCCTTCCTGCTGCATCAGTGAAAACACTGTGTCTGATTCTTCAGGTGCACTTGGCATACCTTAGCTTACGATGACTCAAAAGAGTGATTTCGTACATAGGAACAGTGTGCCTGGCCGATGTTAACTTAAGCATGAAGATCCAACTATGAGTATTCCAGCAAAAATGATGCACTTACTAACTCAGCTTTCTCATTCTGCCAAGACAGTAGGCTTCAGCAGCCTGGAAGAGACCAATGCCTCTCTACATCTGGAGACACTCTCAGCAGTAAGGCTCATGACAACTGCAACGTTGACTCTGACCTACCTTCTTGGGTGTACGCCCACAATCCTCCCATCCTGCCTGCTGAAGTCAGTGACTGTGAGATGAGTGTCTCTCTTACCCTGTGACAATCACTGCCCTCTGACTCAGAATGTCCTCTCCTGTTCACTCATTCCTCTGCTCAACTGATCATTGACTATCTAGTGACTAAACTGTGTACAGTGCTACTGATGTTAGAGATGCAAACCGAGGAGGAGGACTGGGTCTGACTTTGTGGTAGCTCTGGTTTGTGAGGTGGTCCAGATGTGGGCTCACCCCCAGGGCTGTGGGTGGGTGGACATGCCAGAGCAGGGTGGAGAGGCTACAGCTGTCCCCACAGGAGACAGAAAGGAAGAGAAGAGAAAGAGAGCCCCTCTGTTCCACCTGTCCACTTGCCGCTGTTCCAAGAACCTCACAGAAGAGTATGTGTCTGCATGAACCACAGTGACATCTTGAAGCACCATTCTCAGGAGCTGACAGTCTGAAGGCCAGGTTCACTTTCTAATTTTAAGATGTTGGCCTGAGCAGGCTCATATATTTACCCTTCCTATATCAGATCTACAGATAAGGTAGAGAAATGCATTTTAAGATCCTGGCTGTATTTTAAAACAAAAAAGGGGCTCAAATGCTGTGGTGGCTCCATATGGACATGAGAAAGGGCTGTCACAAGGCCACGGGAGCATTTTGCCATGGGGGCACAGCAGGGTGGGGGCCAGAGCAGGAGGAGCCCACTCTTATAAAAGCCCCAGGAGCAAATCCTGTATCGCCTGCCCCAACCTAAAGAGCTGGCAGACAGTCAGCCATAAAGGGCAGTCCACACCAGTAACCACTAAACACTAGCTGAGAGCTGACATCATAAAGGAAAAGTGAAGGCAAGAGGAGAGAAGCCCAGAAGACACTTTGAATAGCAAATGCAATCCTGGACAACGAAGGTAAGGCAGGAGGCATCACAATTCCCGACTTAAAATTATCCTACAAAGGTACTATGGTAAAATCAGCATGGTATTGGCAAAAACCAAACAAAATAAAACAAAAACAGACCTGAAAAGCAACAAACAGATTAGTAGATGCAGACACAACCACAAACACACTTAGCCACCTTATCTTTGACAAAGGGGCCAAATATATTCCCTGAAGAAAGATAGAGTGAACTCAGGCCTTTGCACTTGCCAGGGAAGTGCTTATTCCACTGAGCCATCTCCCCGGCCCCAGATGGCCTCTTTAATAAATGATGTTGGCAAAACTGGCTTTTCACATTCCAAAGACTAAAACTAGACCCATGTCTATCACCGTGCACTAAATTAAAGTCAAAATGGATCAAAGACCTAAACATTAAAACACAAACACTAAATCTACTATGAGACAAAGTATGTAGAAATGTTGAAGATGTAGGGTAGGCACAGAGTTCATGGAGGAAAAAAAACCAAACTACATTGGAAATATTTCAAAGAATCAACAACTGGGATCCCCTCTTTTTAAAAAGTTGCTGCATATCAAAATAAATCACCATGGACTGGCCAAATTGCTCAGTGGATTAAAGTGCCTGCAAGCAGGCACAGAGGCTGGGGGTTGGATCCCCAGGCCTGCTGTGCTGACCCTGCCGCAGGGGTGCGCTAAGACAGCAATTGAGACTGGGTGTGGGGGCACGCGCCTGTAATCCCAGCGCTTGGGAGGCTGTAAACAGGCAGATCACTATGAGTCTGATCTAGTAGTGAGACCCTGAACACCCTGTAGACCCTTCCCTAAAATTTAAAAAAAAAAAAAATCACGAGCATAGTCAAAAGAGTAGTCACAAATTGGGAAAAAGTTGTAACAACTGTCCTTCAGACAAAGGATTCCTACCTAGAACATACAAAAGATTTGAAAAAAATCAGGTCCCAAAAATTCAAAGACCCAATCCAAAAATGGGCATCTGAGATGAATACACACTTCTGAGAGGAAAAAATACAAATAGCAAATAAGTAAAGTGTTCAACATCACTGATCATTTGAGGAATGAAAAATAAAATAACACTGAGATCCCGTCTCACCCCAGAAAGAATGACTATCTTCAAGAAGTAAATCAATAAGATATGCTTGAGGAGTGTAGACTGGCACAACCACTATGGAAATCAGCATAGAGATTCCTCAAGAAACCACGACTGGAGGTTCCATTTAATCTGCCTATTCCCCTCCTGGGTATTATTCCAGAAGAACTGAAAAAAATCATACCACAGCAATATATGTGCATCCATGTTTATAGCAGTACAATTTATCATAACTAAATATTAGAAACAACTCAAATGACCATCAACTGAGAAATGGATAAGAAAAGATGTGGTATTTTTACACAAGGAACTATTATTCAGCTCTAAAAAAGATAAATTTGAGGCTTTATAGGTAAATGGATATAAGAGACCGTACTTTTTTTTCCATAGTTTTATTGAGAAACAAATAGCAGTGAGACAGTTGCAAATCAAATTGGTAGGACAGTTTCAATAATTAACACATTGCATACATTCTTCCTAGTGGTTAATTGCTGTACAAGATG
>NW_004524709.1:6439784-6445864 GCF_000260255.1 Octodon degus | reverse complement strand
ATTTTATAAACCAGCCATCACCAGTTGTGAAGCACAGTAGATATTTTCTATACCAGTTGGATATTAAAATTGAGTTCCTGGGGCCAGAGAGATGACTCAGTAAAATAAGCATTTTCCTGGGAAGCACAAGGGCCTGAGTTTAATCCTCGGTTCTGCCAAAAAATAAATAAATAATAAAAAAATAAAATTGAGTTCCAAGGGTTGGGAGATAGCTCTGCTTTAGGCAAGCACAAGGACCAGGGTTCAATCCCTGGCACCACATGCAGTGCCAGCCCTACCCCTGAGCACTCTGAACCGGCCACCTCAACCAGGTATGGTGGTACACATCTATAATTCCAGCACTGGGGAGGCTGAAAACAGGAGGATCACTATGAGTCCAAGCTGTGTAGTGAGACCCTCTACCAAATACATAAAAATAAAAGTTAAAAAAAATTGAGTTCCAGAATGACATTCTGATGTGTGAAATGACGCAGATCAGGATTGTATCTTAGGAGGCCCCCACCAAGGAAATTAATTACATGTCCCTTTACCTACCTATTTTGAGAGAAGAATGTGAAAGTAGATGTATGTTTGCAATAGAGTAACTTTACTTAGCTATGGTGTAATCATACAGTGTGATAATACCTGGTCATCCAAATTATATTCATGAAGACAAAGAAATGCTCAAGATACGTTAAATTCCATGTGCAATATAAAGCTCAACAATGTAATTCTGCACACATGTGTGCACAGATGCACACACACATATTTTTAATATTAGAAAGGAATACAATGAAGGATTTTTCCTTATAATTTCTTCTATTATTTATTTCCTAGAGATATGATACATAGATGGATAGATTTAGAATCAGAAAAATATATTCTAAGTTCAACTGTGCCTGCACATGTTGATTTGTCATTTGTAAAAGTCCTTAGATGTGAATCTATACATAACCACTGATTACAGTGGTGTCATGAGCAACCTGTTTGCTCCTGGTTCAGTGAGCTTTCTGGGTTTTTTGCTTTTGGTGCTGGGGCTTGAGCCCAGGGCTTAGCACATGCTAAACACGCACTTTATCACTGAGCTACCTCTTCAGATATAAATGAATTTTAACATTTCTTTGATGTAGTGAAAAAAGGGTGGAGGGTACAAAGATGGCGAAATAAATCTTACTCAGATTGATAAATGTGATACCTATTTCTTTGACTCTAAAGTGTATTTTTCACATTTAAATTCTTCAAAATGCAGCATTCGTTAAGATGGCAGGTACCGTTCAAGCATTTTGCCTTTTTTGTACTTTGTATAATAATGATGTGCTCTATGGTTGAAGCCATCTTATTAAACTTTTTTATTGGTTCCTGTTTGGAGCATGTTGGCATTACATGCATTGTAGGGAACTGGCAATGTATGTATCATATGTTCATCATTTTTACTTCCTGCTACCCATCTCTCACTCCCCTGCCCTTCCACCATTAGGTCCACTTCCAGGATCCAAAAGTTCTAGCTCCCTCTTTCCTATAATCTTTTATATTGCTCTTTAAATTACTTACACTTCACACTTTTCATATAAGGGAAACAAGTTATATTTAACTGTCTTGTATCGATTGATTGCACTTAACATTATGGTTTCAAGGTTCATTTCCTAAAAATGACTCAAATATATCCTTCTTTATGGTAGCACTGTGTATACATACATATTCTATCTATCGGTTGATCAATCCATCGATTTATCTATCTGTCCACCCATCCATCTATCCACCTATCTATCTATTCTTAACTATTCATCTCTTGATGGACTGACAGGCTTCTACGAGACTTACCTAGGATGAGTTGAGCTGCTATAAACACGAGTATGTGTGTGCTGTGATGTCTCTAACTCTTTCAGAAGATGCCCAGAGAGGAGTAGCTGGGTCAAATGGAATTTCTATCTTTAGTTTTTTGAGGAATTTACGTACTGACTTCCTTTATGACTGTACTAGTTTACATTCACACCAACAGTGTAAAATGGTGCCTTTCCCCTACCAGCCTCACCAGCAATTTTGTTCTGTCCTGTCCAGTTCTGTTAATTCTCAATGATGACCATTCCTGTTGGAGTAGAATGAATGTTAGTGTTGTTTTAATTTACATTTCCCTATTGGTCAAAGATGCTGCTCATTTGTCATTACTTACTGGGCATTTGTACTTCTGAGTAGTGTCTATTCATTTCAGTTGAATGTTTTTTACTGGATTTTTTATTTTGGGAGGTCTAATTTTTTCTTTTTAGTTCTCCATATATTCTTGATATTAGTCCCCTCTAACAGAAGAAGCTGGCAAATTTTCCCCCTATTCTGTAGGCTGTCTTCACTTTGTTGGCTGTTTCTTTTGTTGTATAGATTTTTAATTTGATATAATCTGGGAGCCAGGGAGATGGCTCAGTAGAATAAGCGCTTGCCTGGCAAGCAAAAGGGCCTGAGTTCAATCCCTGGTTCAGCCAAAAAAAATTTTTTTTTTATATAATCCAATTTATTGATTCTTAGTGTTATTTGTTATGCAATTGGGCTTCTGTTTGGAAAGTCCTTGCCTATGCCTATGTTTTCAAGAGTTTTATCTAATTTATCTTCCAGCACATTAAGTATTTCTGAGTTAGGGCTGGGGCAATAGCTCAGTGGTCTAAGTGCCTGCCTGGCAAGTGCACTGTACTAAGTTCAATCCCTGGTAACACATACTGTGACGGCCTGAAGCCATGCCGGCCACCAAAACCAGGTATGGTGGTGCACACCTGTAATCTCAGTGCTGGGGAGGCTGAGACAGGAGTATCAATACGAGTCAGAGCTGCATAGCAAGACCCTGTACCAAATAAATAAATAGATGAATAAATAAATTAAAATTTTTGAGTGTTTCTGATTTAATATCTAGGTTTTAGATTCATTTTGATTTGTTTCAGAGAGGTATGGATCAAGATTCAGTCTTCTGCATGCAACCAACCAATTTTCCCAGTACCTTTATTAAAGAGGCTATTTTGGGCTGGGGAGATGGCTCAGTGGTCTAAGCACTTCCCTGGCAAGCACAAGGACCTGAGTTCAATCCCTGGTTCTGCCAAAAAAAAAAAAAAGGCTATCTTTTCTCCAATATATGTTTTGGCCCCTTTGTTAAAGATCAGATGAAAGAATGTACCTGGGGTTATTTTTGTATCCTCTATTCTGTTCTATTGCTCTCCAAGTTTGCTTTCCTGCCTATAGCATGCTGTATTGATTAATTAATTAATTAATTTATTTATTTTTGAGACAGGGTCCTTGCTATACAGTTCAGGCTGGCCTTGTGCTCACTTTTGTAGCCTCCAGGCCGGTCTTGAACTCACTGTGATCTTCCTGTCTCAACCTCCTGATGCTGAGATTACAGGCATGCACCCCCACACCCAGTTCTTTTTTTTTTTTTAATCACTGTAGTTTTGTCATATAACTTGAAATCCAAAATTGTAATGTTTCCTGGTTTTTCTTATTGCCAATATTTTTTTCTCTTCTGGCTTCTTATGAATTTTAGGATTTTATTTCTAGTGTTGTGAAATACGCCATTGGTATTTTGTTTGGGATTGCATTAACTCTATATACCAGTTTTGGTAGTGCCCATCTTGACAATATTTGTCCTGCCTATTCAGAATAAAAGGGAGTCTTTTTGTCTTCTACTGTCCCCTTTAATCTCTTTTTCAGATCAATATACTATTCATTATACAGGATTTTACATCCTTGGTTAAGTTAACATTTAAGTATATAATTTTGTAAAGTTATTCTGAATGGTATTGCTTTAAAAAAAATTCTCTCCTGTTGGTTTCATTGTTAGTGTATATGAATGTTATTCAATTTTGTGCATTGATTTTGCATTCTGCTGCTTTCCTGAATTTGTTTATTGTTCTAGTGGTATTTTGGTGGAGTTTTATGAGCTGTCTCTAAAGGATCATGTTCTCTGTGATAAGAGTAGCTTGACATCTTCCTTTCCTACATGCATCCCGCTTACGTCTTTCTCTTGCCTGATTGCACTGGCAAAATTTTCAAGTACCATACTGAAGAGGATTGGTGAGACCGGATACCCTGAGTTATTTCTGATTTTAGGAAAGGCTCTTGAAGCTTTTCCCCATGTAATATAACGTTGCAGTGGATTTGTCATAGATGATGAGTCAGACTGGATTAGGTTCTTCACTGAAGACATGAAGAGTACTGTTCTTAGATATCTGAGGTTCTGGTGTAATTCTGAATTGAGTCCATTAGGCCCTGAGATTTTCTTTGCTTGATAGAATTTTTGTGATTATCCCTATTTCATTGCTGATTATTCATCCATTAATAATTTTTAAATTTTGGTTCAATTTTTGTCATTCATGTTTCTGGTAATTTCTCCATTTCTTTTAGGTTCTCCAATTTATTGGAATGTAAGTTTTTGAAGTACTTGCTTATAGTCCTCTGGATTTTGCAAATGTCAATTGTGATTTTGCTTTTATCCTTTTTTACTACATTGACATTGGTTTTATCCTATTTTCTTCATAAATTTGTATAAATCTTTATCAATTTTGTTTATTCTTTTAATGAACCTACTCTTTGATTCATTGATTTCTGTATTTCTTTAATATCAACTTTATTAACTTTCAAAAACTTTACTAACTTTTGTACCAAATTTTATGTTATTTCCTTGTATTAATTTTTATTTAGATTGTTCTTATTTTTTAGGTCCTTGAGATGCATTATGAGGCTATTAATTTTTCTCACTCAATTCTTTTCATATATACATTCAAAACTGCAAATAATCTTTTCTAGGATGACTTTGCATTCTGCAGGTTTCAACATGCTGCATCTGCATTACTCAAGTCTAATAACTTTTGTATTTATTCTCTAATTTCTTCTATGATCCACTGATTATTCAATAATGTATTATCAAATCCACATGTACATGTGTAGCTCCATGGTTTCTGTTGCTGTTTATTTCTGGTATAGTTCACTAGAATTTGATAGTATCTAGGGGATTATTCCAACTTTTTTGCATTTAAACATGTTTTATGGATTACGATATCATCTATTTTGGAAAAAGAAAGTTATGTATACTATTTTTGTTGGATGAAACACTCTGTATACATCTGTTAAGTCCATTTGTTCAATTGTGTAATTAACCCTGATATTTCTTTGCTATCTTTTTTTATCTGGTTAATCTAATTGTGGGAGTGGAATGTTGAAGTCCCTGCTATGATCTTTTTTAGTGTATATCTGTTCTTTCCTGTCTTTTAGTTTTGGTTTTATTTAGGTGGGTGTGCCAATATAGAGTGCATAAATATTCATCATTTTTATCTCTTCCTGTTGAATTTTCCCCTTGAGAGAGTAGTGCCTATCTTTGCCTCTTATGATAGTGTTTTTAAAATTTTTATTTTTATTGGTGTATGTTTGCCATGAAGAATGATTTTATTCTTCCTGGGGAGTCACATATCTCAACCTTTTATTCATTTTCTTTCCTTCCTCCTTCTCTCCCTTCCATCCATCTCTTGGTTCTCTTCCCATATGCAAAATATGTGTCACCCTATTTCCTATTATCAATCTTCTATTTTGTTCTTTCCTTATATTTTAGATTTCTAATATAAGAGAAACTATGTGACATTTAAGCTTGTGTATCTGATTTATTTCACCAACAAAGTGGGCTTTAAGCCAAAACAGAAGAGGCAAAGAGGTCAATATATATTGGTTAAAAAAACACCTCAACAGAAAGAGATTATAATTATAAACACTTCAGCATACCTGACTTCATAAAGCAAGTACTATTGGACATAAAAGATCAGATAGATATCAACACAATTATAGTGGGGGACCTCAATACTCCACTGCCACAAAAATATCAACAGAGTTGAACCAAATTCTGTTCCATCCAACAACAGAATATACATTCTTCTCAACAGCACATGGATCTTTTTGCAAAATAGACCACATACTATCCCATAAGTCTTGCTTGAGAAAAAAACATAAAAAATTATTTCATTAATAATATCAGGTTATAGTGCAATAAAGGTAGAAATAAATGGCAAAAGAGATCATAGAAATTATGCAACTCATGGGAATTAAATGATACAATATTGAGATGACCTGGGGGCCGG
>NW_004524709.1:6435443-6437745 GCF_000260255.1 Octodon degus | reverse complement strand
AGAGGTTTGTACCTATGTTGTTTATTTATTATTTCTTGCCTATATCTTGTAATATGAGAAACTACTTTGGCAGTAACAGTACACAATGTACTAACCATTCTTACTCTCCTAAAATCTTGTTTTGAGATTTTGTACCATTGTTTTTATTTTTTTCTTTAAAATAAAAATAACTGATGTCAAAATTAAAAAATAAATAAATAAATGATACAATATTGCATGTTTAATGGGTCACAGAAAAAATCAAGGAAGATATAAAGTTCTTGGAACCAAATGATAATGCCAGTACAACATATTAGAACTTAGGGGGAGACAATGAAGGCAGCCACAAGGAGGAAGTTCATAGCTGTGAATGTTCACATCAGAAAAGCAGAATGAACCCAAATAAGTAATCTAATGATGAGCTACAGGGTATTTGAAAAGCAGGGACAATTAAAATCCACACCATGTTATGTCTAAGATGTTTGATATTCAAACAGATAATGAGGTTAAGCTCAGCTGCCTATGCTACAGGCTAATAATATTAAGCTTCTCTTCTGGAGGGCTAACAACTTAAGTTTGCAGGCCAAAAATTAGAGAAAAAAAGGGCTGAAAGGACAGCCAACATTTTGGCCCTAGCCTTTCAAGGTCAGTGAGGACACAGGACATAGGAGAACCTGTACTGTAACATCATGTAACTCAGTTATGTTCCAAATTTTCTGACCAAGGAGATTATGGGGCTACAGAGGAAAGTGATTGGTGATGTAGAGTGTGCCTAAGGAGAGTTACATGGAGAGAAAACCTCTCAGGCTTTCACAGAGAGCAAATTGGTCAAGCAATGGCCATGACTCATACACATGGCTGACACTGACAAAAGACCTACAAACTATGGTACAGGGTTTCAGGATAAATCCTGAGGGGATTTGACTGGCCTTCTCAGATACAAAAGTTACATTTCTTGTTATATAGGTCTTGCTTTATCTTGGTCTTAATCATCTAACAGAAAAGTATAAAAATGAGGTATAAAAACTAAAGCCATATTAATATACTGAGCTGTAAAAAGCTCAAGTCAGCAACTTCTGACATTGCCAGTCCTACAGAAAACCCACTACTATTATGGATTACTGGACTACATTGGAATATTTTGCTGAATTCATGCACCTATAGTATTTAAATGACAATGGAATGACAAAAGTAAACAAAAAAAGAGGATACAAATGGAGGACCATTTTGTATCTATATATTCAAAATAGTATAGATATACAGCTACTTTCTCTTAATTAAATGAATAGAAAGATTTGTATTAGTAGTGTTTGTGGACAGGATATCGTCTGCATCTTGTACTATGAATAACCACTAAGATGACAACAATATGCAATGTATTAATCATTGAAACTATCTTATTAATCGGTTTTGAAACTGTCTCATTGCTATTTGTTTCTCAATAAGAGTGTTAAAAATAAATAAATAAAAAAGAAATCCACAGCTATAATGAAGGAAATTGTAAAGACAATAGAGGAATAAAATTGAGTCTGAAATACTAAAACAAAGAATTAATGAAGGCCGGGCTGCCTGTCTCGGCTACGATGAGGCTTGTGCTGCTGCTCCTGGTGGTGGCGTCCGCAGTGCTCGGCGGCGAGGCTTCGGGCCACCTGGGCGGCGTGCCCAGCAAGAGACTGAAGATGCAGTATGCCACCGGGCCGCTGCTCAAGTTCCAGATTTGTGTGTCCTGAGGTTATAGGCGGGTGTTTGAGGAGTACATGAGGGTTATTAGCCAGCGGTACCCAGACATCCAAATTGAAGGAGAGAATTACCTCCCTCAACCAATTTATAGACACATAGCATCTTTCCTGTCAATCTTCAAACTAGTATTAATAGTCTTAATAAACATTGGCAAGGATCCCTTTGCTTTCTTTGGCATGCAAGCTCCTAGCATCTGGCAGTGGGGCCAAGAAAATAAGGTCTATGCCTGTATGATGGTTTTCTTCTTGAGCAACATGATTGAGAACCAGTGTATGTCAACAGGTGCATTTGCGATAACTTTAAATGATGTACCTGTGTGGTCTAAGCTGGAGTCTGGTCATCTTCCGTCCATGCAACAACTCGTTCAAATTCTTGACAATGAAATGAAGCTCAATGTGCATATGGATTCAATCCCACATCAGCGATCATAGCCCCACCTATCAGCACTGAAAACTCTTTTACATGAAGGCATTTTTGCAAGAGCAGCATGACTGACATTATGAAGGCCTGTACTGAAGACAGCAAGCTGTTAGTACAGGCCAGATGCTTTCTGACAGGCTCATTGTACCTCTTGGAAAACCTC
>NW_004524709.1:6431872-6435268 GCF_000260255.1 Octodon degus | reverse complement strand
GTTTTCCTCAAGATGTCTTTTAAAACTGTTGTGCTTTTTTAAATTAATTAATTTTTTTAAATAGTTTAAAGTCAATCTTTTGGGGAATAAGCCAAAGTTCCCAAATACTTTATAAAATTGATCAGACATCTCTCCTTTGGCCGTGTTCGATTTATAGTTTGCAAAATATTGCTGGTTATGAACAGTGCATTATACAAGATTATTGGGCGGGTCCAATATGCAAGTACTCTACCAGTTTGTGTGTATGTGTGTATGTGTGTGTGGTATCAGAGAACTAGTACAAAAGCAACTGCTTTTTAAGTCCTATTGTGTAATTCAAGTGTCTTGCCTTGACCAATCTAATGAATTGAATTAACTGGGCCTTTATACTTAACTAAATAAAAAAACTAAGCAGATGTCAGTTAAAAAAAAAAAAAAGAATTAATGAAGAGCTGGCTTTTTGAAAGAATAAACAAAATAGGTAAAGCCTTAGTCAACCTTACTAAAAAAAGAAAAAAGACTTCTATCAATGCAATTAGAAATGAAAAAAGTGAAATCACAAAGGATACCAGATTATCAATAACTACTCCAATATTGGAGAATCCCAACAAAATGGATAGATTTTTAGATATGAATGAATTACTAAAACTGAACCAAAAAGATAAAAACTCTGAATACTGTCGGAGGCACCGCCTAGAGCTGCCATGTTCCACATCTGAGACCTGAAGTTGCCACTGCTTCAGCTATGACATTTGTAATTAACCTCCCGTGAGGACATGATTCATGATGCTCAGATGGATTACAATGGCACCCACCTAGCCACCTGCTTCTCAGACAGTTCTGTTAAAATCTTCGATGTGGCAACAGAGAGCAGATCTTCACTGCTGACCTCAGGGGTCATGAGGGTCCTGTGTGGCAGGTGGCCTGGGCCTACCCCACATATGGCAATATCCTGGCATCTTGCTCCTATGACTGGAAAGTCATCATTTGGAGGAAGGAGAATGGCACCTGGGAGAAGATCACCAGCACTCAGGGTAGGACTCCTCAGTGAACTCTGTGTGCTGGGCCCCGCCATGACTAAGGTCTGATCCTAGCCTGCAGGAGCTCAGATGAGGCCATCTCCCTGCTGACCTACATGGGAGAAAGCCAGTGGCAAGTGAAGAAGATCAACAGTGTCCACACTATTGGCTGCAACTCTGTCAGCTAGGTTCTTGCTGTTATACCTGGAAGCCTCATAGACCAGCTGCCCAGGCAGAAACCCAGCTACATCAAGAAGTTTGCTTCTGCTGGCTGTGACAACCTCATCAAACTCTGGAAGGAGGACAAGGACGGCCAGTGGAAGGAGGACCAGAAGCTGGAGGCACACAGTGACTGGGTTTGAGATGTGGCCTGGGCCTCCTCCATTGGCCTGCCCATCAGCACCATCACCAACTGCTCCCAAGATGGCCGAGGGTTCATCTGGACCTGTGAAGATCTCTTGCATAGCACGTGGTCACCTAAGTTGTTGCACAAATTCAACGACGTTGTGTGGCACATGGGCTGGTCCATCACTGCCAACATCCTCACCGCCTCAGGTGGCAACAACAACATGACACTGTGGAAGGAGTCGCTGGATGGCTAGTGGGTGTGCATCAGCACTGTTAACAAGGGCCAGGGCTCTGTGTCATCTTCCACCACAGAGAGCCAGAAGAACAAGCAGTGACAGCAGCAAGGCCTGAGGGACCCCAAGACAGCAGTAAACAACTGGTGGAAGCCTGGCTACCATGAGATTGTCCTGGAAGCAGATGAAGCGTGGCCACAGCTCAGGCTTCTGCCTTAACGTGACTCAGACAGCTCACCATGTACTGCCCAGCTGAAAGCACCCATGTTATGAAGAAGAAACTACAAATGACGTCAGATCTATCACTGTAAACTACTTGGGCCATTTTTAATGTATTTTTGGGCTCAGGCGTTATTCAGGGGAACCATTTCCAAATAAAATCATCCTTCTTAAAAAATAAAAAACTCTGAATAATTCAATTCAAGCAATGAAATGAAAGCAGTAATGAAAGTCCTACCAACCAAGAAAAACTCAAGACCTGATGGATTCACCACTGACTTTTACAAGAATTTCATGGAAGCTCTAACTCCAATACTTTTCAAGCTCTTTAACGAAATTGAAAAGAAAGGAGTACTCCCAAAAATCAGTACTAAAAGCTAGCATTACTCTAATTCCAAAACCAAATGAGAAATAATGAAAAAAGAAAAACACAGCCCAAACTCTTTAATGAACATAAATCCAAAAAAATACTCAAGAAAATATTGGCAAATATGATGTGATAGACCATCAAGAAGATCATATTCATGATCAAGAAAGTTTCATATCAGGGATGCAGGAATAGTTTGACTCACAAATCAACAAATGTAATGCATAAACCGAAGCAAGAACAAAAATTGTGTAATCATTTCAATAGATGGAGAAAAAGCCTTTGACAAAATACATATCCATTTGAGATATTTTTTTAAAAAAAGAACATAGACATAGAAGGAGCTTATCTCCAGCTGACAAAAGCCATTTATGACCAGTTTACTGACAACATTATATTATATGGGGAGAAACTGAAAGCTTTACCTCTAAAGTCAGAAATACGACAAGGATGTCCACTATCACCACTCATGTTCAATATAATACTGGAAAGATCAGCCAGAGCAATCAGGCAAGAGAGGTGCAGGGGACACGTAGAAAAGGAAGAGGTCAAATTATCATCATCTTCAGATGACCTGGCCCTCTACACAGAACATAAAAAGTTCCTGAAAGACTTCTAGAATTAATAAAGAAATTCAGTAGCATAGCAGGATGTCTTGCTGCCAGGACAAGACTAGCCTATAGTTTGTACAGTCCATAGTTGGTTGGCTGTAAGGCAGGGCAGCACAGCAGGACAAACAATTCATGAGATAGCAGTGAGAAGCAGAGCTTCCTTACTTATTTTCCTTTTTATTCCATCCAGGCTACAAGTGTATTTATTAGTGTCAACCACACCCAGGATGGGTCTCCCTTCTTCAGTAAATTCATTATCCCAGAACTATGCTAACCCAGTTAGTGGCTAGCTCAGTATCACACCCCTGATCCAATCACTCCCAAAGCCCCCCATGAGCAATGAGGTTTTGGAGGAACATCTATACATAAGCATAACACAGCATACAAAATAAATGCACAAAAACTATCAGCATTCCTGTACATCAATAATGAACTCACACCAGCGAGTGAGTGAGACGACCGAGGCTGCGGGATCCTCAATAGACCCAGAGCGCAGGCCCTGTGAGTGAGTGAGACACTGGGGCCGCAGGATCCTGAATAGACCTGGAGCGCAGGCCGGGAGAGTGAGTGAGACCACCCGGGGCCCACGGATCCTCATTCAACCCAGGCTGCAGGTCCAG
>NW_004524709.1:6415161-6429727 GCF_000260255.1 Octodon degus | reverse complement strand
TATTATTTAAAAAAATAATGAACTCACAGAGAACAAAATTGAGAAGCAACTCCATTCACGATAGCATAAAATATTAAATACTTAAGAACTTACCTAACCAAGGAAATGAAAGACCTCTGCAAAGAAAGCAACAGTTCCTTGAGAAAGGCTATCAAAGAGGACACTAGAAAATATAAAGATAGCCTCTGTTCCTGGATAGGAGGAACCAACATTGTCAAAATTGCCATACTTCCAATACTCATACATAGATTTGTTAGCCCCTGACTATCAATAGCATTTCTCACAGAACTAGAGAAAATGATCCTGAAATTCATAGAGACCTAGAAGAGATCCAGAATAACAAATACCATCCTCTATCACAAGAACAAAGCAGGAGGCATTACAATTCCAGATGTCAAGTTATAAAGCGACAGCAATTTAAAAAAAAACCCACAAAACTGTATGGTAATGTCTCAGAAAAACACACGTGGATCAGTGGAACAGAATGGAGGATGCAGAAACAACTTCAGACATATTCAGCCATCTGCTCTTTTACAAAAGGGACCAAAAACATATATTGGAGAAAAAGCAGTCTCTTTAACAATGGTACTGGAAACGCTGGTTATCCACATGCAGAAGATTGAATCTAGATCCATGTTTCTTGCAATGAACTAAACTAAAATCAAAATGAATGAAAGATCTAAATGCTAAAACAGAAACAATCTGCCCTTGAGAGAAATAGTAAAACTCTTGAAAACAGAGGTATAGACAAAGACTTTTCAAAAAGAAGTCAAATCACACAAGAAATAACAGATGAATCAGTAAATGAGATTATATCAAATTAAAAATCTCTGTACAGCAAACAAAACAATCTACAAAATGAAGAGACCACCCACAGGTTTGAAGCAATTTTTTGCCAACTACACCTTTAACAGAGGACTAATGTCTAGCACATGCAAAGAACTAAGCAAAATAGATCCCCAAAAGAAACAAATTCAATAAAAAATGGGCAACTTAAATGAATAGACATTTCTCCGAAATAAAAATGCCCAATAAGAACATGAAAAAATGTTAAACATCACTAAGCATTAACCAATCAAAACAGCCTGAGATTCCTCGAAACCTAAAAACTAGAAATTCTATTTGGTCTTTCTTTTTCCCATCTAGGCATAGACATCATATTAGAGTGAGGTACACATACTTATGTTTATAGCAGCACAATTCACAATACCTAAATCTCAGAAGCAAGCTATCTATCCAACAATGGACAAATGGATAATGAAAATATGGTATGTATTAGTCATTTGTAGGAATAAGGATGCACCTTAAGACCATAATGTTAAACAAAGTAAATCAGAACCAAAGCTTAACTGTCATAAGGCTTCCCTTTTATGAGAAACCCCAAACATAAAGAAAGATCAAAATAAAAGATAGATAATAGCAAATGGGGAGACAGGTAGTTGGGAAAAGAGAAGGGGAATCAAGAGCTGGAGGAGAGAACAGGTAGGGAAGGGAGTGAAAAGAGAACTAAGATGTTTTCTGCATTTTGAAAGGAAATAAATTGCTCAGAAGGCAAGAACAGCAGGGATAGGTGAGATGAGAAAAGAAGGAAAGAATGAATAGATAGATAGATAGATAGATAGATAGATAGATAGATAGATAGATAGATAGATAGATGATAGCTAAGAAAACTGTACTACTGTTTGTAGATAGGATATCATGTCCGCATCTTGTACAGCAATTAACCACTGGGAGGAATGTATGCAATGTGTTAATTATTGAAACTGTCCTACCAATTTGATTCGAAATTGTCTCATTGCTATTTGTTTATCAATAAAATTATGGGGAAAAAAAGAACCATTATGGGGAGAATATAAAATTAAAAAAAAAGAAAAGAAAATTTTACTACTAATTTCTGTTAGTTCATTGTTAGTTCATTGAACTGTTAGTGCTTATGTCGTTTGATCAATCTTTTTTTTTTTCCACTTATGTGCTTGGTACAGGGTCTCACCATGCAGCTCAGATGTGTAGTGATCCTCCTGTTTTCAGCCTCCCCAGAGGAGGATTACAGGCGTGTGCCAACATACCCAGACTCATTCACCACCTCAGTGTGCCCCGGGGGCAGAGCTGGCTCAGCCTGCAGGATCAGAGATCAAACTGTGATCTCTGCGCTTGCCTAAGCAGATGCTTAGTCCACTGAGCCATCTCGCCAGCCCTGTTTGATCAATCTTAAATGTCTACATGTGGCAATCTGAGAAACTATTTTGAAGATAACAATATGCAGTATAATAATCATTGTTAATTTCCATCACCTTGTTTTGAAATTCTGTGTCATATTTATTTTTAAATTATCTTTAAAATAAAAAGATGTAATATGTACATGTACTAACTCCCCCAAGGAGTGTAATCATTATGTACTGTAAATATATACTAATAAAAATAAAATTTAAAAGAAATAGTTACTATTTGTGTAATATAATGCATTTGGTAGTGATTAGTCAAAAATGTTAATTTTAATTAAAAAATTAAAAGTTTCTAGAATTTCACATTTGCTTATGATGGAAGTTACAGAAAGCAGGGGCAATATGAATTAAACTTCAGAAAACCCAGAGCCCAATCTAGTGAGATCTCATGGAATCTTGGATTTATTTAAGCATATTTGTCCTCTGTTGATTTTCTAAGTGTTTTCTTGGATAAATTAGTCAACTTCACCAGGGCCTTCCCAGTGAGCTATATCCATAGCCCCTTTTAAATTTTTTCTTCTTCTTTTTTTTTTTTTTTTGAACAGTATCTTGTTTTTTTTTTTTTTTTTTTAACAGTATCTTGCTAAGTTACTAAGTTGCCAGGCTGGGCTCAAATTTGAGATCCCCCTGGCTCAACTTCCAACTTCTTGCACTCTAGGAAGTTGAGGTTGTGTACACCACCATGGCCAGCTCAAGAAGTTTTTACTATATTTACAGAAAGAGCAAGCAAAGAACAAGGCTCTGAATAATGTCTTTCTATTGTGTGATTGGTGAATTGGAATAAGAAAAAAAATCAGAGCCAGACAGTCAGGGATTTGCAGGAGGAATCTAACCCAGAAACAAGAAAGAGTGTCCTCCAAAGACATTCGAGAGCAGACATGGTGGGGCTAATTGGCAGTGGTAGTACAAGGATGAAGAAGAGGTGGAGTAAGAGAGGGCTGTAGACTTCCCACTTACTTTCCCAGAGGGAGGAAGACACAGACAGGGGTGAGAGGAGAGACAAGGGGTGTGAGGGGTAAAATGTCTGAGAATCCTCCCCACACGTCACTCAAGGAGCAAGTTGGAAAGGATCCTGGTGCACTAACTTCCCATGCTGCCTGCTGTCTAATCTTTTGATTTTTCTGGCCTTCCTGTTTTGCCAATCATTTGGAAATTTAGACTTTTAGGTGAAATTGCCAGGTGTTGTTTTTAAACTTCTGGAAGCTGCACTCTTTGCCCAGACACAGACACCAGCATGGATTCATGTGTACTTTCCCACCGCAAGCTCTGTCAGAAGACACGAATTTCTATATCTAGCCACCTCCTGGGCTCCACCTGCCAGTTTCATCAGCATCTCAAGGTCAGTGTCATCTTCTCCAGGCATCCATCTAAGTTTCACCTCCAAATATTCTCCCCTGTTCTGTCTCCTGCTCCACATCTCAGGACATTTATCCCTGGGTATCCCACAGGGCAGCAGAAGAGGGAGGGACCAGAGGCTTCTCTGGGGCTTTCTGTGTGCCAGGTGGCCCAGGCTTTGCAGAGATCATAGCTCATCGTCCACCTCCTCCAGATCCACTCTACCCTCCCTTCCTCCTTCGGGTCCAAGCTTTCCTTGATGCCAGACCTCTATTCTGTTCCTTGTGCTTTAAATCTCATCTTTGCCTTTGTAATGTGCCCTTTAGGAATCTGTCCTTGATCTCCAAGTTGGTGCTATAACTTTCCTTGAAGGACCAGGAGCATGGTCCCTTCTCTCTTTAGACATTTTCCCCCATCCCTTGCTGTTGGGAGGATGGATATATTGGTAACCCCACTGGCTTGTAGGAGCAAGCCATCATTCCTTAACACACAGCTGAGGCCCCCACAATGCCCATGACTGGTCCTTGTCCCTCTTTTTCTCTTTTGCCTGCTCACCACTACCACCTTCACCCTCAGGAAGGACACCTACCCCGCAGGCCATTGTACACCTTGGCAGCTCCCAGGACACCATCACATTTCATCCTCCAAGCCCGAAATGAACTTGAATTTCAAAATCCAAATTAACATTCACTTTCATTATAATTTATTTCTATCTTGAAGCTAGTCAAACCTAAAACTAAAAGTAATTGCACATGGCTGTGGACCCCCAAGTGGCTACTTTTCTGGGCTCTCTCCACACTGCTTGTAACCCCTAGGCCCGAGAAGGAGAGATACGATGTGGGTACAGGGTAGATAGGTGGGATTGAAAGCTATAGGAAATACTTACCTTTGAAAGCAATTTATTATAGCAAAAGAGCCATTGCTATTAATTCCTTTGAAAGTACTCATCCCCTTTAACTGGAACACATTTATCCCATTGTTCCTGCATCTTTCTGAAGCAATTCTGGGAGACACTTTTACGAGTGTCTTTAGTTGTGCTATCCTGGTTGCCTCTACGTCCTGAATCCATTGAAAATATTTACCTTTGTGGTCCTTTTGACTGTGGAGAAAAATCAGAAGTTGAATAGTGCCACAGCTAGATGATAAGATAGAGAACCCGCCATAATGCTTTTTATTTGACAGAAATTGCCATAATTGTTTGAATCCATTCAGGACATTGAGGCAGCTACAGCATTGCCATTAGAGACAGTCCCAAAAGAGGATTTCCAGAACAGCTTTGGTACATGGCAGGAATGATGGGACAGGTGTGTTTGAAGTAAGGGGGAGTATTTGAGGGGGATTAAGGGTCATGTGCCTTTTATTGTAAAACATTTTTCCTAATTTAAACAATCACTGTGTCTTTTCTACACAGCACATATTTTGTGGTTTCATAAGCAGCCTGCACTTGGCCCAGTGCAGCTGTACCTGTGTTCTCTGGCCCTTCCTTTGCAGGATTCCTAGCTGATACCTGTGTGCACAGGAGGCCAGGAGTACCTTCCCTGCTCACTAGCTCAGTGCACACTCTTGGAGTCAGCTCCACATGCTCCCAAATCTGCTTGTGTTGGTTGACTTGCTGTTGTGTTTGATGTTAATTAAATGTTGTCACAAGCAGAAGGATTATGAGTATGATTTAATGTATTCCACAAATACTCATGAAGTATCTGTGGTACACTGCACACCCTTCCAGTTACTAGGATCAGTAATAACTAATATGAAATCCCTGCCCTTAGGAAACCCAAATTCTAGATTTCAGAGTATTACAAGCTCAATTGCATCCCTTGCAAGTTTGTATGTTGGAATCCTAATCCTCAGTACTTCAGAATGTGCCCTTACTTGGGAATGGGACACTTGTAAGTATCATTAGCTGAGTTTAGATGGGATCATACTGGAATAGTGTGGACCCCTCACACTGGTGGCCTACCAATGTGACTGGTGTCTTTGTCGAAGGGGACATTTGGCATACAGAAGAATGAGCATGAGTTGGAGACCAGGATTCAGAAGGTGCTTCTGTATGTAAAGGAGCATAAAAGAGGGACAAGCAGAAGCTGGAAGAGAGTGCTGGACAGATTCTCCCTCAGAGCCTTGGAAAGAAACAGCTCTGCCAACACCTTGAGTTTGCACTTCCAGCCTTAGTAAATGTGAAACTATGAATTTCTGTTGTTTAAACCATACAGTGGGTGTTATTTTGTTACAATATCTCTGGAAGACCAACAAACGGCCGGGGAGGGGGGGACGCCCATTAGCTCAGTTGTTTAAGTGCCTGCTTAAAGGAGGCAGTCAGTCTCTGGGAGCGCTGGTTCCATTCCCAGATACTCATGGCAACCCAGACCAGCGCTGCTGGAGGTCAATGTGGAGCCACCAAAAAAAACAAAAACAAAACAAAAAAACCCTTCTGCATTTTAGGGGCCAGGGAGATAGCTCAGTAGAATAAGTGTTTGTCTGGCAAGCACAAGGGCCTGAGTTCAATCCCCAGTTCCGCCAAAAAATAAATAAATAAAAATAAAAATTTCAGCAAATGGCCAGGGGCATACAAACAGAATTGAGATTCCTATTGGTGTTTATATTTATGCATAAACATTGAGCAGACTCAAGGATCAGGCTGCAAAAGCAAGAAAAACGGGGGTACTGGATGAGAAGCTAGAACTGTGTCTGGAGAAGAATGGGGGCGGCTGAAGAGAAGCTGACGTAGGGAAGGATCACTTGATCCAGGAGGGTCCTGGCTTGCAGCTCTGTGAGACACTGAGCCCCTCAATTGCCAGTCAGGTCAAGTGATAGGAGCTGATTATATGTTTGTTTGTTTGTTTGTTTGTTTGTTTTGGAAGATGGGTAGTGGGAATTGAACTCAAGGCTTTTATCCTGAGCTATATCCCCAGCTTTGGTTTTGTTGTTGTTTATTTGGGGGACAGGGTCTTACTAAACTGATAACTTTCCAAGGTTTGACCTCCCAGTGCACTGGGATTAGCAAATTTTGCCACCACACCCAGTTTCATTTCCATTTTGTAAGAAGCCTGTGGTCACTGTGTAGTGAGCAAGAAAGGAAGTCAGAGCCTGGTGGGGTACTGCTGGGTAGAGTAAGTGAGCATGAAGGTGGGGGGCACCCAGGGAGACTCAGCCTCTGTGTTCATTGTCAAGGGAGAGTCAACAGGGTTTGCCAATAGGTCAGAGATGGGGGTGCAAGAGAATAATGAGTCAAGGCTTTGACCTTAAAACGAGAATTGCCATTTTCTGAGAGAATGGACTTTTGATTCCTTACTATCAACGCTATTAATTCATATATTTGAGGTGAGCTCGTGTCCTCTGCACTTGTTCTGGGTGGTTATTGGGTTTCCTCCATATGTTTCTGCATTTGATTCTTTACTGCAGATGTTATTAATTCAGGGATTTCTTTTTTCATTTCCAATCTGAGTTCCTCTATACCTTTCTGCAGCTGTTTCTTTATTTCAGAAGCTGTTGATTCATTGATTTCAGCTGTGCAAGTCCCACTTTGTTCTGTGTTAGTGTCTTCTGCACTTGTTATGGGTGGCCTTGGGGTCTGAGATTGCATTTTGCTTCTTCTTGTTGTTATTTTGTGTAGCACTGTCTTCTGACCTTTGTTGTAGATCTTTGGTGCAGTTATAACCTTAGCACCTACTGAAGTTCAGGTGCAGATCTACAAAGTTTGGATTTATCCAGTTGTGCCTGGCTTGGGTCTGCCTGATATGCTCAGCTCCTCCCGCTGCTGCCCTTGGGGGTGAACCTGTTGTGCCCCTCTGGTAAGATGTTCTGCTCCTGGACTAGCTGGGTGGTTCTGTCCTCTACACTCTCTGCAGGGATTGCAGCTGCAGGGTTTCACCCCAGGCCTGTATGCCAGGCCTGAGCTGAGTCTGGAGGGGACAAGGTGGGGTAGCGAGGAGAGGCAGCTCTCCCACACCCTCCCTGGGCCTGGTCTAGGACTGGATCTGGGGGTTCCCAGAACACGACAGAAATTCCTACTTGGTGGGCAGGGTGAGGAGGGTACTACGGAGTGGTGGGGGGAGTCCCAAGGGGGTGAAAGAGGGTCTCACCCACTCTGTTCCTGGGCTGGAATGGTAGGTCCCACCAGTGCAGGGTAGCGGGAAGCTCTCCCACACACTCACCTGGCCTGGGCTAGGACTGGATCTGGGGGTTCCTGGAACACGGCCGGACTTTTGATTGTTTGAAACTAAGTTAAATGCTCTGTAAAAAAATCTGAATGAATCCCTGAGAATGGAACCAATAGCCATTAAATCACTAGGAGATGAGCCAAGGAGTCAGCAAAGGGAGGCCAGATCCAGCCTATTACTTGTTTCTGTAAATAAAGTTTTATTGGAATGGAACCATGTTTGTCTTAGTTACTTCCTCGTTGTTGGGATAAAATTCTTGATACCCACAAGTTAAAAGAGAAAAAGCTTTACTTTAGCTCACAAATTGTAGAGGTTTCAGTCCAGGTGAGCTGGCTCCAAGGCAGGGTGAAAAGGCAGAGGGGCATCACAGAGGAGAAGCAGTCCAAGGCAGGAAAGAAACAGCCAGCTGGGAGCCTCCCTTCCCCTTTTATCATATCCACACTAGAAGCCTTGGAACTCCCCCCACCACTCCGTAGTGGGTGACACTAGAGGTTTGGAGGGACCTCTAGATACAAGGTGTAACAATGTTACTAATTTGCACACAGTTGTGGCTATTTTTGCCACAGTGGTATAGTTGTAAAGTGAGTTAAGTGCTATAGCAATCATATAGCCTCCAAAGAAAAGAATATTTATTATCTGGACATTCATGGAAAAAATTATCCGTTTCTGAATTAGACAGTGATAAGGGACTTCAGACTTTGCTGTCAGATATCCTTAATACTTTAAGTTACTGTTCTACTTAAAGAAATGGAAATTACAAATTTTATATGATATTTACTAAAATATCATACTCTTTAACCAACTGCTAGCCCCAAACAAGTTGAGTGCAGGGACTTGTACTGGTCAAATGGCCCCTGACTGAGGGACTTCCTTGACCTGGAGAGGACGAAAGCCACCTCAGGTGTCTAAGCAGGTGGCATGGGGTTTGGCCACCTTGTGAAGGACTTCCCTATGGAGGTGCCCTCCTTGGAGTGGCTTTCTAGAAGCTTTTGGTATAGCCAACATCACAGAAGATGTTATTCTCTCATGAGGTGGAAACCTCATCCTTCTCATCCCATCAAAGATTCTCACCTCTTCCCTGCCCCAGTTTAGATCTCCAGGTGCTGCTCTGTGGATAACCTTGTCTTACACTGGGGACACGTCTCCTTTGGGTTCTCAGTCCCTTGGTGTAAGTGGAAGGCTAATTCTCTCAGCCACAGCATTCGTGTACAGATTCTGAGTACTATATAGCTTCTTCCTCTGGTATCTCCTCACCCAGACATCTGTACTGAGAAAAACACCTGGTTAGCACTTTGGTGTCAGAAGTGGGTTCTGTGGGTTTTGAGTCATTAGGAAATGTCAAGGTCAAGTGCTTGTCCAGACTCCTTTCCATCATGCCTGGATGCCATCTCTGCCTCCTCCTCCCATCACAGCTCAGAGGTTGCTGCTTCTTGACATCTACAGTCCTCCTCACCCACACAAGTGTGCCCAAGCACTCTCTCTCTTTCTGTGCTTTCTGTGTCTCTGGAGCTAGACCTATGAGTTGGATCATCCTGTTGGTTTACCACTGGAGGTGGTGAGGTTTCAGAGAGCAGGGTGCACATTATTCTCTCCTGATCTCCATCATGCACATGAAGCCTTTGTCCTGTTATATGCAGCCAGACCAGATTGGCTCTCAAAGCAGGGACATGCTCCTTGCTCTCTGGAAAAGGTCAGGCTGCATATCCTCATGTATAGGCAGGGCTTGGTAGGTGGATGGCAAGGATCATGAAAATTGAGAGGAAAGGAGGGGAGATATGATCATACTCCCAAGACACCCAAATAAGATCAAATAGTTAAGGCTGCCTGAATGCAGTCAAGATCACAGGGCAGGAGGTCCCAAAGCCATCATCCAGTCACATGGGTCATATCAGATGAGCAAATCTATCTTGCCGTTATCACAGTGCTGGGTAAACACAACGAAAACTTGTGTGAGCTGAGCTGTAATGAAATGATTGAAATGCCGTGAGTCCTAAGCCAACTCACAGAAAGGTCAGTACACAATGCTGTTCTGTGTGAGTTTAGCATTATACATCCATTGGCAGGGTGCCCAGGATATCATGAGAAATACTCAAAGAGACGAAGAACACAGTCTTCTTTTTGAAGGATACACGTCTCCTTTCCACAAGGCTGGACTCTGACCATGGAGCAGGAAGCTTGCTGCTCCCCAATCTCACTTCCGGTCAGGGGATTCCCCAGGATGTGCTCTGTAGTCTGAGTGCAGTTGATAACTGGATTTCCAGGAGCTCACGGCTGCTGCAGGCATCAACATCGAGGGCTAAATGTTAAATGTTCTGGCTTCCCGGGGAAAAGCTGCTGCCCAGATGTAGCAGAGGTAGTGAGAACTTCCAAGAATCTGATATATCAAGTCAATTATGAAACACCAGACTTGAAATCCACCAGGGAAAAATGTAATCATTTCTTTAAAGAAAGAACAGACATTTGTCCTGGGGCAGAGAGAATGAGTAATCAGTAAATAATTTATATTGGATTCTAAAATTGCTGGGCAGCATCAGTGCAAGGTCTGTGAGCAGCTTAGTTCAATAACTGTCCGATAACAGTGCAATCAAAGTCCTCCTGTGCTCGGGGGCTGGGCAGCAGGCTCCCACGGAGTCTCAGTCCAAGTTTACCTCTTCTTCTCAGAAGGAAATGGCTGTTGCAAGCAAGTTTGGGGGCATTTATCTGGCCCTGGCCTGACCGTTCTTTAGGAATCTCTGTAAATGTTTCAGAGATGTCAAACCACAGGGTCACAGCCCAGAAGGAAACAGACCTTGTGGGAAATTCTTGGTAAAGGTAGAGATTTGAGTTGGTGTAAAGTTTGGGAAGCTGCCTTTTGAAGCTGCATCTGTCATCAGCTAGTAAATGGTAATGTCCTAGGGTCCCACAAGATGTTTGTTGGAATATGTGTTCGGTTACAGAAATGTTAGCAATGGTTTGCACTGTTAGCCCAACATGGAGACAGACTCTATGTACAAATGCTGGTCTGTGGGCAGAGATTGCATGTGTGCAGGGAGGGAGGCTGCTCAGATCCCTGTGTCAGGATGCTGGGAGGGCTGGATACTTTGGCATTGACTCAGGAATGACTCAACTGCAGAGTAAATGATCAGGGGGTCACCCTGAGGCATATAGTGCCTTACACACTACTATGGTTTGTATTTAGATGTCCACTGCAAAGCCTAAGGCATTCCTAGGTCAGGCTTTCTCTCAGGTCTAGGAGGTGTGGCACTGGAAATGGTTCATGGTGCAGCGCCAGGCTCAAGGGCCCTAGGATTTAATGGTGTGAGTGCTGCCTGCTCTAAGTAGTCTGGATAAAATAAAAGGGGCAGACAGATGCTATGAATGGGGCTGGAGAGATAGCTTAACAGTCTACAAGTGTCTGCCTGGCAATCGCAAGGTCCTGAGTTCAGTCTCTGGTACCATATGCCCTGCCGGCCCCAGGTGTGGTGGTGCACCTGTAATCCCAGCATTAGGGAGGCTGAGACAGGAGGATCACTACAAGTCCAAGCTGTGTAGGGAAACCCTGCATCAATAGCAACAACAACAAAAATAGATGCTATGAAGGTCCCTTTGTTACTTTTGCTATTTTGTGGATACCATGAACTGTTCTCCTCTGCGATGGCCATCAGCCTTGGGCATCCTGCCCTGGAGCAGCTTGATTAAGAGCTGAAACCTCTACAAATTGTGTGTTAAGTGAACCTTTTTCCCTTTAACTTTGGGTGTTGGGCATTTTGCTTCAGCAAGAAAAAAAGTAACCAAGATAGACACTTTGGTTATTCATTCAGCATTCCACCTGAGTTGTGTCTACTGCTTGCCAGGTGCAATTTTAGGACCTTGAGAAGCCAGGAGGAGGTGACATTTTGAGAATGAGGGCCTGTAAGTACCTTGCTCAAGGTACTTACTCTGATTTAAATAGAGGCCTGAAGCAGGAAGAAAATACTCACAGTATACTACAAGGTTAGGCCACGGTAGCAGAGTCATACATTACAGAAAAAAAAATTGTGATACTATTAAATGAACTCAGGACTGGGGAGAGAGCTCAGCTGTATCAATGCATGCCTGACAAGTGCAAGGTCCTGAGTTCTATCCCTGGTACCAAAAAATAAAACCTAAATGAACCTGGTGGTATTTAACTATCAAATCCTGAGTCCTTTCTATTTTTGGACAAGTCTTGCTAAGTTGTCCAAGTTGAGTTCAAACTTGAGAAGCCTCCTGACTCAGCCTCCTTAGGAGAGCAAAAAAACAAAACAAAACAAAAACCAAATGTGTGCATGTGTGTGTGTCTGTAAGAGTGTGCACCTCTTTACAAATGAACACACAGAGAAAAGTCTGGAAGGATTTACTTCAAACAGATCACCCTGCCTGTGAATTGCAGTGGGGAGCCCTTGAGAGAGCAGGAACGTTTTTATAGTTGGATTTATTTTACAAGATCTACTACGTTTATTTCCTTTTGTTTTCTTGATGAATAAGTTTATTGGTCTTTATCTGAAAAATCTTCATAGACATTTGGTTTAGCTCTCAGTAACCCGCTCCTGGGCTCTTGGTTTCTTTTGAGCTACCCAATCTTCCTTCTGGGCAAGGAACATTTTGGTATGGCCCCACTTCTTCTTTTTAACCTCTCTCCTTGGCTTCTTTTCATGCACTGGATCCTCTCGTATAGCAGCATGAGCTTTCTTATACATCTCCTCCATCATGTCTGGAGTTACATTGTTCTTTGTGTACTGAGAGAACTGTTTCTTGTAAGCATCTTCATCTTCTTCCATTAGGTAGCGCATATAGTCTGTGACATTGTGACCCACGATGTGCCTCCGATGTACTTCTGCATTAAACTCCTTGCTTTCAGAATCATAACCAGGGAATTGTTTGGTACTGTGAGGAATAGACAGGCCTCCATCCACAGCACCCTGGAGGGCTCCAAAAACTTTATTGCCAGTTGTAGTTCTGGCGAGGCCTGCCTTCAAGCAGCAGGTGAAGGCACCAGGCTTGCCATCAGTGCTTTCCACATTGTACTCATCTCCAGTCACCTCCACCTGGCCTTCATAGATCTTATCCATACCAAACCTACTGAGAAGCCTGCAGGCCAGCAGCAGGCCAACACAATATGCTGCAGCATAATTTGTTAGGCCAGCTTTCAAACCATACTTTGGTAGTTCATGTGCATATGCCACATAGACTATCACATCCCCTTCAACATGGGCATAAGCAATCTGACAAACGATATCTCTGTTAGTTACACGAACTATCATCCTATATTTAGGTGTGTTGTACTTATTTTTGTCCTGTATTACCAAGCGTTTCCTAGCATAGTAATCAGTTTTGCCCTCTCGTCGTCTTCTAAACTTCACTTGGTATCTCTTAAAGTAGGCCTTATTCTTGACATCTGTAACAAAACCCATCCTGTGTAATACAGACCCGTGTCTGCAGCCCTACCGAGACCTGCAGGCCCAGCAGCACTACAGGGGAAAAAAGCCTATTATGTTTATTTTCATTGGTTTTTCTTCCTTGTTGATGTGGGCAAGACAAAATATAAAACTGACCACCTTGATGATTTCTAAACATACTTTCAGTAGCTGTAAGTACATTCCCTCTGCTGTGTAACCATCACCACTGTTCATCTTTGAACTCTTTCCATCTTGTAAAGCTGAATCCCTGTCCCCATTGAACACTCTCCCCTTTTGCCATCCGGGCTCCAGACTCTGGTAATCACATTCCTCTTCCTGTCCCTCTGAGGTCAGCCATTCTAAATAGCCGAGATAAGTGCAATCGTGCAGCATCTGCCCCTTTGTGACTGCCTTATTTCACACGGCATGTCAGGGTCACCTGCTGTCAGAACTTCCTTCCTTTTTAAGGCTGAATCCTATTCCACTGCATGTGTGGCCACAACTGGTTTATCTGTTTCTTTCCATGGACACTTGGGCGGCTTCCACTTTTCAGCTGTTATGAATAGTGTGTCCACATAGATGTGTAGCGCTGCTTTACAATTCCTGAGGACACACTCAGAAGTGGAACTGCAGGACCATATGGTACTGTACTCTCTGTGTGACTTCTGCAGGGACAGCCATACTGTTTTTCACAGAGGCCATACTATTTTATATTTCCACTAGCAATGCTGAAGAGCTCCTGATTCTCTATATCATCACCTAAAGTTGTGATTTTCTTTCTTTAATAAAAAGCCATCTTACTGTGTAAGAAGTATTTATTCCTTTCATAATTCTTAGATATCTCAAATTTTTTGGCAATACTGAGGAGTTGAAATCAGGAATACACACCAAACTGCACTCTAGCACTGATCTACATCCCCAGACCTACCATTAAATTTTATTTTGACTTGGGTCTCATTAAATTGCCCAGGTTGGCCTTGAATTCAAGGTCCTCCTCCCTCAGCCTCCTGAGTATTTGGGATTACAGGCATGCACCAACACACTTGGATATATAATCTTATAATTTGAAAGACCTAATAATCTTTCCCATTTGTTTTAAGTTATAATAGCAATTCATGGTCATTATGCAGTTTTCACAAGTTGGTCTGGCTCATGCTCTTCTAGATCTTTCTTGTTCTTCAACCAGATTGTCTTGGTGAATGCAATGATCACATTCATCCTAGAGAATTTGTACCTGTAGCTGACATAACTTGATTCCTTTTTCCCATTCCCCTACCCTCCTTTCAGCTGGAGAGATAGCGTAGTGTTTTATGCATCAACCTCTACAGTACGATCTCGTAGGTTTGAGCCCCCCACCCTCCTTTCAACCCTCCCTCCCTGCTAAAAGATTACCAAAATGTTTTAGTTCCATTTTATCTTTTTTTCTCACTTTTTAAACTTTTCCCTTCTTTTC
>NW_004524709.1:6412583-6413161 GCF_000260255.1 Octodon degus | reverse complement strand
ACCTTGAAGCAGGACAGTCCCACAATATTCCTTTTCCTGTCTCTTGCTTTCCTTCACCACCGCCTTCTTCTTGAACATCCATCTACCCTAGAGTCTTGTCACTTTGTATTTCTGTTGTTTCCAAGAAAGGTAGTTCTTGGGTCAAGCATCATGCGTTTAAGAAATCTTGACAGATTAAGCCTATTGCCTTCTGACTGTGCTGCCTATTCTCCAGTAATGCTGTTCTTCAGCTACAAAACCTCAGCAGCGTCAGATAAAATACATCTCTGGATCCCAGGTGGGGGTGATCTGTTGGCAGCTCTGCAGATCCTGGCTGGCCTGCTGTGTGTCTACACATTGGCTGGGCGTGGTGACAGGGGCCTGGCTGAGGTAATGCATCACTGTACTCTGCTCCACGTGTCTTCTCTCTTGGAATCTTGGGTGGGTTCTCTCCAGGGCAAGTGTGATCATGCGCTTACCTAATGGCGTCCCATAGCCCCACATAGGCAACTCAGGTGGGAGAGCACAGAGCCACAGAGATAAAGCACAGAGCTTTACCTTTTCTTAGGGAAAGGTGAAGAACTGAGGATGTGTATGCT
>NW_004524709.1:6406919-6411572 GCF_000260255.1 Octodon degus | reverse complement strand
TACTTGGGCATGTTCATTTATTTATTTATTTTTACTGGGAACAGGTTGCTTATTTTTCTTCTCGTCTTGGGCTCAATACATAGATGTTTTCTCCTCACCCTTTGGGTTGACAATTTTCTCCATGTTGCTGCTGCTGATATGATAAAGCTTTGTGTAGAAGGTCTTGAGGTCCAGGACCATGACCTGGAGGTTCCCATAGGCTGCCTCATCTCTCTCACACAAAAGGGCCTGGTAATCCATTAAATGGTCTCCTTAGAGGCCTTGGCGACAGCATGCCCACATTCTGTGAAGAACATGGAAATGGTTGTCTAGAAGGCTTCTACTTTGGTCTTGGCTATATTCACCATTTCCAGAACTTTCTCCTGGGTTGCTATTCCAAAATCATTTCCATCCTCAATCTTGGGGATCGGGTGCTGGATCCATGCAGTCACCAGAATGCATGTCTCTTTGAGAGTCCATACTTCTGACTTAGCCAGAACAAGCATGGCCAGGAGTTTCTTACTACAGGGAGAAAAACAGCCACACTTAGGGACTTCTTTCTTTTCCTGCTTATCTCTTTCCATCTCATCATCCTTGGGTGGAGGGTCTGGGATAGGGATGTCCAGTGGGGCCTGAAGGAGGTCAAGTCTGCCACTTTGAAGGAGTCCTCATGCAAGAGCTGACTCAAGTATATGATCTTCTGTGGCAAAAAACTGTAGAAGAATTCCTCAGGCTCCTGGAAAAGATTTTGTCTGAAGACATCTACCTGTTTACAGGCATCCTCACTCAGGCACACCCCACAAGGTTTAGCCACGCTGCTCCATTTGCTAGAGCTCCCTATTTATTTATTGTTTTTTTAAAAAATCATTTGTTTGTTTGTTTGTTTGTTTGTCTGTTTATTTGGTATAGGGTCTCCCTACGAAGCTCAGACTTGTAGTGATCCTCCTGTCTCAACCTCCCCAGCATTGGGATGATAGGCATGAGCCACCATGCCTTGCTTCATTGGCCTGCATGGGGCGCCCAGGTTCCCAGGTGGCCCTGCATGCTGTACCAGGGATCGGACCCTGGTCCTTGCGCTTGCCTGGCAGGCACTTAGACCACTGAGCTATCTCCCCAGCCCTCTTGATCATGTTCTATCTGTTATTTTGAATGAACTAACTAAGCAAGTTGTGGGAAAAATGAGTCTTGATTCAGTTCTGTTCTATGTAGCCTACTCCAAATGCTTTATCTCATCTGGGCATGGCATGATCTGGGGACAGATACAGGGGCCAGCAACAGAATTTTCAGTTAAAAGTCAAAAGCAAAGATGGAACACTCCAATGAGAAGGAAAATCAAAAATAGAACAACACTATCATTATTTATAGACATAATAATTTTCCCTCTAGAAATGAAAAAGAAATCAAATGACAGTAATGCAACTTTTGTAACAAAATGATGATATAAATGGTAGGATGGATTTTTAAAATTCAACTACACACCTATGTACTAGCAACCTATTAATTAGAAGAGAGAGAGAGAGAGAGTCTGGGAGAGACAGAGAGACAGAGACAGAGACAGAGACAGAGACAGAGACAGACAGACAGACAGACAGACAGACAGACAGACAGACACAGACAGACAGAGAGAGACAGAGAGAGGCAGAGACAGAGACACCAGATGGGAAGGCCAGAGAGGGGATCCCACCTCCTGTCTGGCCAGTCGTTGAACTACACATGTATGGGTCAGGCTCAAAGACCAACTGTTCTATAAAGAGGTCCTGGACTGAGCCTGAATTAGCAACTTGGCTGCAAAATCCATGAAATGGCACTTTCTAGAAAAATGAACAGAATCTCAATTCTTCATGATGTAACACTTGCAATCTCCAGGATATACCAAATTTTCTCACATTCATGCCAACAAACAAAAAAACCAAGCCAGTCAATCTGCCACACTCAGGAAAATGAATCCCAGAGAAAAGAAGACAAACTGATACAAAATCTAAAGTGAAAACAGATGTGGCTATTAAAACAATTATCAATGAAGTAAAATGAAATATGTTTTCTGAAGGATATAAAGGACAACAAAACAAATTTAATATCTGAATAAAAGATTCACTAGAAAGATTTAATGGTTAAAATAAAAATAAGAGAAGTGAGTTAATTTCAATGTTGATACAAATAACAGAAGTCTTGAGGACTGAAGCAAGAAATAGCAAAGGCACAGGGTCCTAGAAGGTGATATTAAACAATAGAAATGGGGGGCCGGGGAGATGGCTCAGTAGAATAAGCGCTTCCCTGGCAAGTGCAAGGGCCTGAGTTCAATCCCCGGTTCTGAAAAAAAAAAAAAGAATAAACAATAGAAATGTATGATTGCAGGTCAAGACAAAGAGGACAAGGAATGGGATGGACAAAGGTTTTAAAGAAATATGGCTAAAATTTTCTGATATCTTATGAAAGATATAAATTTACAGAGTTGAGATGCTCAATAATTGCTAAATGGGGCAAACACAAAGGAGGCCATAACTGAGATACATCATAAATGGCCTAATTTCTCAAAGCCAAATATGAAGAATAAATCTTGAAAGCAGCAAGACTCATTTAACCTATTACATTTGGGGGATAACAATTCAGCTATTGATTTATGTTTCATTAGATATGAATAAGACCATAAAAGAGAAGGAAGATATCTTTAAAGCACTGAAAAGAAAATAATCAACCCAGGAATGTTTATGTCGTACAGTGAAAAAAAAATACCTTTCAGGAGCCAAGACAAAACTAAGACATTTTTATACAAAAGAAAATAGTCTGTTAATCAAACCACACTACAGTTCTGCCTTCCATTCATTTCAAGTGCACTCTCCCTTCATAGAATAGTCTTATAATAGTTGATTTAAAGTCTGGTCAGGTAATTCCTATGTACATATCATCTCAACTTGATTATCTTTTCCCATGTAAGTTGTGATTCTTGCTGATTCTTTCCCATTGTATCAGAACCATTTAACATTATGTTATGGGCTTCTGTGTCTTTTTCAAGTCCTATGGAAATTGTATACACATAGTTCAGAGGTGAGCCCAGAGAGCATAAGCAATCTTCAAATTCATTTTGCAGAGCACCTCCTTCTTCACAATTTCCATGGCACTTGTCAAGTTTCCTAGGACTCTGTAGAGGTTTCTGTTCATATTTAGCTGACTCCAAGGCAGGGTGGCATAGCAGAGTCATTGAAGAGGAGAAATAGTTCATGGTGGGCAGAAGGCAGCAAGGCAGCAAACTACAGCAACAAGTAGTAACTTCTTTTCTCTCCCTTATATCTTACCCAGGTTACCCAACTTTACGGAGGGTAGCACTCACACCCACATTAATTAATGTGGGGCACATTAATCCTAGCATCTTACCATGAATTAATCCCAGCATCACATCTTTGATCCTAGTAGCACACACACTAGATCCAGTCACCCATGAGGGCATGAGACTGTAGGGGGACAACCAGATGCAAGCCATAACAGATAGTATACACAGGGAGATATAGGATTCCATGTGGTTTTTTTGTGAGGATGTAAAATAGTACAGCTGCTATAAAAATACTATTGTGACTTCTCAAAACATGAATGCCATAATTGCTATGCAATTTATTCAGCAATCTCATTTCTGGGTATACACTACAAATAATTCAAAGTAGAACTCAAAGCAATGTTTGTAATTGCAGTATTATGTGTAGTAGTCACTTCTGAACATTGTTGATAGATAACATCAAGCTTAAAATTTTGATATTAAAATTTAGTAGCAAAATTGAAATAGATTTAAAAATTTTTTTCTCATAGAAGTTGATATGTATTCTGTGTTTTAGACACTGACTTAATTTTCTGGCATTCAGTTTTAGCCATACTTTTAATTAAATATCTGTTCAGCACTTGGCCATTTGGTGTTTATATAAAAAGTACAGTATTTGATGAACACTTAGGAACTTTAAATATGGCTACCTAATTATTTTCAAGACCATTATGGGTTAAAATTTGAAACTTATTTGAAGTAAAGAATACTCTAATATAGACAAATTTTTTATGGCTAGGAAGCTTTAAGATCATAAAGATGATGCTTTTCCCCTAACTAATAAATAAATCACATGTAATTTCATTCAAAATACCAAGAGGATTTTTTTGTGCAATTTAATGAACTAATTCTAAAATTTCTGCAATAAGGTAGGAGGTTAAAAATTACCTAACCAGGAGCCCAGGGAGATGGCTCAGTAGGGTAAGCACTTGCCTGGCAAGTGCAAAGACCTGAGTTCAATCCCCAGTTCCTGAAAAAAAAAAAAAAAAATTACCTAACCAGCAAGGACTGCAGTTTGATCCCCAGCAAGTCATGCAGGTCCCTCCCCCAGGGCATGCTGAGACAGTGAATGAGAGTGAGTATGGTGGTGCACACCTGTCATCCCAGTGCTTGGGAGGCTTCAGCAGGAGGACACTGCGAGTCCAATCTGTGTAGTGAGACCCTGTAGACCCTGTACTAAATACATTTTTAAAAAATTGCCTAGGGCCTGGTGAGATGGCTCAGTTGTCTAAAGCACCTACTTAGAACAAGCTTAGCAAAGCCCAGGGACTGCGCTTCAATCCCCCAGCACCACATGCCAGCCAGCCCTGCCCCCTGGTGGGCTAAGCTGGCCACACACACACACACACACACACACACACATAAAT
>NW_004524709.1:6405446-6406819 GCF_000260255.1 Octodon degus | reverse complement strand
TCTCTCTCTCTCTCTCTCTCTCTCTCTCTCTCTCTCTCTCTCTCTCTCCCCTTGGGAACTGAATCCAGGGCTTCACACTGAACTATATCCCTGTCATTCATATTTTTTATTTTGCAACAGGATCTTACTAAGTGGCCCAGGCTGGGCTTGAATTTTGTTTTGGTTTGTATTTAAATGTACCCCAAAGCATCATCCAGTCATGGGGGACAGGCCTTTTTGGAGGTTGCTGAATCTAGTTTACCACTGATCCTTAGCACAGTGCTATAACTCAGGGTGCTGGGAATAAGGCTGGGTGATGGCACTCAGTTATCCAGAGGAGAAATTTTGACATGAATGATCTAGGTAATTGAAATTTTGCCATTTCATCCAAGAAAGTTACATTATTTCTTTTGTGTTTTTACTGAAAAATTTTATAATTTGTTCAACTTCATTCTTAACAGGAGCAAAATCTAATATTAGAAATTAATTCCATCTCTTCCATGTTTAGTGGATATTTCTAACAAAACCTATTACACTGTTTTTACCTATAAACCTTATTCTAGGGCTGGAGAGATGGCTCAGTGGTCTAAAGCACCTACTTGGAACAAGCTTGGCAAAGCACAGGGACTGCGGTTCAATCCCCCAGCACCACATGCCAGCCAGCCCTGCCCCCTGGTGGGCTGAGCTGGCCACATACACACACACACACACACACACACACACACATAAATAAATAAAATAAAATTTTTAAAAAAATTGCCTAACCTGATAAACACTCCTGAATGTTTGCCCAATATCAAGTCTTCTATAATTACAGAAATTAATATGCTATGGTGATATTGATTCATACATAGACTGATGGAACAGAAAACCCAGAAATAGACCTGCATGTGGCTGTAAATTTAAAGTTTTATAAGTGTGACTTTCTGTTGATGAGCAGGATAAAAATATGAAATAATCTCATTACAGACTCATAAATATGTAGCACATGCCATACATTACAATCAAGTGGATTCTGGGCAAGCATGTGTGTTGAGAGCCCCTAAAGTGACTCAGCATCCTGTCAGTGATTCCTGTTAATCGCACCTAGAGATTCATGGGGCAGCATCCAGACTGAGGTGAATACTCTGTGAACCCCAAAAGCCTGATTTATCTGCATGCTGTTGTTTTCTCTATGTGCCATACCTCCTGTGCGGTGATTTTAGTTTTCTGTCAGCCTGGCACTTTTTCTCTGTCTTACCTTTTGTTGGCAGGTACTTGCCCTGAGCATAACTTCTCATGATTTTAAAATATGTAGCTTTGGGTCAGGAAGAAAGTTCAGGGCTGGAGAGATGGCTCAGTGGTCTAAAGTACCTACTTGGAACAAGCTTGGCAAAGCACAGGGACTGCGGTTC
>NW_004524709.1:6402564-6405136 GCF_000260255.1 Octodon degus | reverse complement strand
CCCAGCATGGGGGTGCACCCCTATAATCCCAGCAACCTAGGGAGGTTGAAAACAGGAGGATTGCTATGAGTCCAAGATGCATAATGAGACACTACAGATACATGAAAAAAAAAAAAAAAGTAGCTCTTTTCCACTTGCTACTAGTGGACTAGTGGACACTTGGCAATCCTTTCTTCATCAAGCTCAAGAGCCTGGTCTATATCAAGCCATTACACGGCAGCAGTATGAGAACTCTGGGAGAGTGGGCGGGGTGGCACGCATCTGTAATCCCAGCTCTTGTGAGGCTGTAAACAGGCGGATCACTATGAATCCAATCTAGTAGTGAGACCCTAAACCCCCTGTAGACTCTTCCCTAAAAAAATACCGGAAAAAAAAGAACTTCAATCACAATACAAATCAATACATTCAATGGCAGATTTTACATCTTGGAGTAAGCAAACTTGTGCAAGAGTCAATGAACTGGAAAAGCAGGTAATGACAGTAAGGCGTACAACCAACAGAGATTTTCAAGAAAAAATGTTGCTACAGATGGGGGCCCCTCCCCCACAAATTATATGTTGAAATCCTATCCCTCCATGTGATGGTATTTGGAGATGGGATTTTAGGGGAAGAGTGGGACCAGACTAGAGTCCTCATAAGTGTAATCAGTACCCCTACAAAAAAGACCCTCCGAAGGGCTGGTGAGATAGTTCAGCAGACTAACATCTGCTTAGGCAATTGCAGGGACTGGGTTTTGATCCCTGGTACCACCCTGAAGCATGCTGAGCCAATGTCCAGGTGTAGTGGCATTCACCTGTAATCCCAGTGCTGAGGAGGCTGAGACAGGAGGATCAGTATGAGTCCGAGCTACATAGTGAGACCCCATATCATATACATAAATTAAAAAAAAAAAAAAAAAGAACAAGAAGAAGAAAAAACATCCCAGAGAACTCCATTGTCCCTTCTACCACGTGTGGATCTGGGGAGAAGGTGATAAAGAAAAGAGGGTCCCCATCAGAACCAAATCTGAAGCTGGCCAGATAGCTCAGTGGACGAAAGCGCCAGCTTAGGCAGAGTGCAGCGGCTGGGGTTCATCCCTGGTGTGACATGCCTGCCCCGCCCCGGGGCCCGCTGAGATGGCGACTGAGACTGTGTGCGTTGGCACAGGCTTGTAGCCCCAGCGTTTTGGGAGACTGAAAACAGGAGAAACACTAAGAGTCTGATCTACGTAGTGAGACACTGTACACCCTGTCCTAACTTTGAAAAAACAAATAAATAAATGTTTTTAAAAAGAACCAAATCCGGTGACACTTGACCTTGGACTTCCAGCTATAGTCCTGTGAGAAATGCATAAACTATCCAGGCTGTGGTATTTTGTCATAGTAATTTAAATGGGCATATTAAATGAAGAGAGATATTCTCTTCCGTGGTTCCTGAAGAGATGGAATGGGACACTACCCACGTGATCAAGATAAGTCACACACCCAAGGCATCCTTGCTAGGCCAGGAAATGCTCTTCTCCTTTAAAACCTTAGGAAAGGAAAGGACCACATGCTTAAAAACTAAAACCCTACATACCTTATCAGGAGATCAGTCAGGAAGGTGGAACTTTCCATAAACAATTGACCCAGTTTCTTGGAAGTCAGTGGCAAGAAAAAAAGAAAAAGAAAACATGTGGACAGAAAAGGAGGGCTATAGATTAAAGAGACTTTAGAAACACAGCCAACAACCACCAAATAGGGATCATGGTTCTTAATTGGATTTTGATCTGAATATATAAACTATTAAAAACCACCTTTAAAATTGGCCAAAAAAATTAAAAAGGAGAAGGAAAAATTAAGTTTTAACTATTCCTTTCAGTAGACCAGTAGAAATCAGCAGTACAATTATCCAAGCTATCTTGTGTATACATATATATTTTTTGCCTTCTGTCTTTTCTCTTTTCTCTCATAATAAAATAATATACTTTAGTCTTTTTTTTTAAAAAAGCCACCTTTAAGATAATGAAAGAAGTATCTACATGGATTGCCCAGTCAAACCAGTTTTTCAAGATGATTATGAGGGCATTGCTTGCAATGTGCATGTGAATGTTTAAAACAATCTGGCTCTTAGGCCCCTCAAGGGGCCCACTGCAAATGGAAGGTACCTGGAGGGAAGCAAAATGGAAATGTGGCTGCCTCAGGCTTCTCCCCAGGACCCCAAAAGGCTCCTGCTCTGCTCTATGGCTCCTGCATTTCCTGTTCATCTGAGACTCGAGCTGTCCTAGAAGCTTCATAGGTAGCAAGCTATTTAGGTTTTTTTTGTTTTTGTTTTTGTTTTGGAACTGGGGATTGAACTCAGGCCTTTGCGCTTGCCAGGCAAGCACTTATTCTACTGAGCTATCTCCCTGGCCCTGCTATTTAGTTTTTTGAACTTTTTCATTTCAAGTCACAAGAGAATCATTAGAAACTGGGTGTCGCAAGGGCCTGAGTTCAATCCCCAGTTCCTCCAAAAAAAAATGAAGAAGAAGAAGAAGAAGAAGAAGAAGAAGAAGAAGAAGAAGAAGAAGAAGAAGAAGAAGGAAAAGAAGAAGGAAAAGAAGAAGGAGGAGGAG
>NW_004524709.1:6391962-6402308 GCF_000260255.1 Octodon degus | reverse complement strand
GAAGAAGAAGAAGAAGAAGAAAACTGGGCGAGGCATGACCTTCACCCAGGAGAAACGAATTGCTCAGTTCCTCTAAGTTAGAGATGGAGGTCGGCTCACCCACAGACCCTCAGTGAGTGAAAAAAATGAGATCAGCACAGGTGCACAACAGAGCATAATTATGTAACCACGACTTTGCAGTGGACAACTGCACACACACACACACACACACAATTAGGCTAGCTTGTAAGAATGTAAATAGGTGATAACAACCTGTGTAAGAATTATACAATAGACATAGGCGGCTGTGGCACTCTGCTTTGTGCCATGCTACCTTCTGTTGTTGCCAATGTCCTGCACAGATCATTCTTTAACCTGGTACTTCACCCAGGAAAATCTCTCTTAGGCTCCCCCAAGCAGGCTGACAGGGGCATTAAGGACAATGTGTGGTTTACTGTAATCTTTTACTGTAAAATTTACTATAAAATGTAAACACTGTACTTTTTGATCAGCCCCTGTTCTTTACTGTACTGTATTAAAAGTGCCTGGGAAATACACAAGTGTTCTCTGGAGCTCTCTATACCCCTCACAACTCACAGGAATCCTGGGGATCAAGTTTGAAATAGATCACCCAACAAGAGGTATCTGGTACTGATTTGCCACTTTACAAATGCAGTGAACTGGCAATAATTTGGGGCTCAGAGACAGAAAGAATAATTCTCTGTTGTACCATGTGGGATGAAGTGAGGGTGTCTGATAGCTAAAATCCAAAGAGCCTCTTAAGAACCTTCAGGGTTTCCTCAAAGATGCCATAGGTAAGAAACATTCCACAGAAAAATATAACAAAGCCTCATAGGCTCTACCTTCTTTCTTCAAGTGTGACCTTCATAAAAGCCCAGTCTTTTCTGTTGTTACTTATCACTTTACGTCTTTATAGAGTGAAATGAAAATATGATAAATGCTGTTGCCAAGTCCCACCCGACAGTTAGGCAGGCTCATAAAAGCATTGTGGCCTATCCTATTCACTGGATCTGGCATCTTGTGACTCCTGGCTTTCCCCCAAAGTCAAAATGACCATGAAAGGCAGACATGTTTGAATCAATTCAGGACACTGAAGCAGCCCTAACAGTGTAACTAAAGACATTCATGAGAGAGGATTTCCAGACCTACTTCAGAAAGTGCAAGAATGTTGGGATAAGTGTACTTAAAGTCAAGGAGAGTATTTGGAGGGAGATTAATGGCAACATATCTTTTACTATAAAACGTTTGCATTTTAAAAATTCAAACAATTTATTTATTTATTTTAAAATTACACTTCATGCATCCATGGGGTATCTGAGAATGCATTTCTTTTGAAAAAGAGAGATTACTCTAAATAATAAGACCTGAAGTAAAATGCCACAAGAAAACTGGGAAAAAATGTTTTGTGAACTTTAAAACTTTACCAAACTTATAACTTTAGTATGCTTGCATTTCTTTTAGATTTATTTTTGTCTTGAAATTCTTCAATAAATGTGTCATTTATTTTCTAAAAAAATAAAATAAAATTACACTTCACTCTTGGGTAATAATTGAAATAAACACTCAATAGTCGTGCATTCATTTGACAAATAACCACAAAGCATATGCCGTATGACCAGGAACTTAGGAGTGACTGAGCTCTGCTCTAGTTACTAATACATTCACAGTAGCTGAAAGTACCATGAGAAAAAGCTAAGGAGGTGGCAGAGGAGGATGTAGGGTCCATAACATTGGCAGCTTAGGGCCACCAAGGATCAGTACAGGGAGAAATGGCACTTGGGAAGTGGTCAAAGATGAGAGGTTTCTCAGGACATTCTGAGAGCTGTAGGTTTGTTCCAAGAGTTATGGGTACTAATGAAGCATTTGGACAGGAGTCAATTGGTCATGATCTAAAGAGACAAACCTCTCTGACTGCTCCAGGGCCACAGGTTGTGAAGCAGAAACTACTGAGATATAATGGTGGCTAAGGTCAGGGTGACAGTGTCCAGGATTGTCAGAAGAGATTAGATAGATGTGCAGAGGAGAGACATGTTCCCATTGAGGACCTGTCAGGCAGAGGTGGCTAGCGAATGTGTGTGTGTGTGTGTGTGTGTGTGTGTGTGTGTGTGTACCTGTGACCTAGGAGAATGTTCTTCCGTGGACAAAAGCCCATCAGCCACCCGTGAAATTTAAAAGATTGCCTTTTCTTCAGGCCAAGTTATCCATTCCTATTCCAAGTACTTGTTACTAAAATTAGAACTGTTATTTTCTGGATAATATACCACTACATCTTGCATTAGTGTTTAAAATACTCATGAATTAAGGATAATTTCTTAAATGTATTTGTCACTTGGAAATGGAGAACTAGGTATTACCCAGGACCCATCAGAATAGGACATGAGTTTGTTTTATCTTAATAAAGCAGAGCCTAGAGCTCTTAATTTAACCAGGAAGTGAGTTTGAACAGGGGAGGAGGAAATCCAGCCAAGGCTGGAGTCCAGTCCTCCCCAAACTTGGCTGTGCTTGTGAATCACTGGAGACCTTGCTACAGTGCACGTTCTTGCTTAGTAGCTTTCAGAGGGCTGAGATTCTGCATTTCCAATAAAACCTGAGTGATGTCTATGCTATGAGTCAGTGGGTGAAACTTTGAGCAGCAAGACCCTGACCCAGGTCTCGGCAATCCCCAGCAGGTAGGGGCATGCTCAGAAATGAGATTGGAGCACTACGGGACATGTTTGCTAAAGAGGCTAGAAAATTTCAAGGAGGCTAGAAAATTTGCATTATCTTTTTAAGATTTTTTTTTTTTTCTGAGCATGCTTTCATGTCCTGGAGAAGACCCTGCCTGGGACTTGTGCCCTAATTCAAACTCTGATAGGAGGTTGGGAGTAGAGTTTGTTAATGCTGAAGCTCTTTCTGAAACAATTGTCCCAAGGCCCAAATTCAAACTTTTGCCACTGCTTGGGGGGTTGAATAAAAAGGGCCTGTGCCCAGAACTGGTCTAAAGTTGAGCAGGATGTACACTCTCATCTCACTTCCTTAATTAAGCTTCCTCACATCCCTGAGGCTAAGCCATAGGCACAAACAATTGTTCCCTGTGCTCTTAACATTAAGAAAAAAGTTTCATAGCGAGTAAGCTGTTTAGTCTTTTGAACTTTTCCAAGTCACAAAAGAATCAGAAGAAACTGAGTCATGACTTTCACCCAGGCAAAGTGAAGTACTGAGCTCCTCTAAGTCAGGGATGCAGCTCAGAGCACCCACAGTTGCTCAGTCAGTGAAACCAGGTCAGTAGAAAGAGCTGCAGCCACTGTTTGGTTTCTGGCTGCACACTGCAACTCAAAGCTCATCTTCCACATGACTCTAGGGTCTACTGATGTGCAACTACTGTTTGTTCAAAATAAATGTCATGAATTTAAAATGTTTATGAAAGCTACATTTTCCAATTGACTTGCATTTCATAAATCGTAGTACAAATCCAAATAGCTAAAAACTTTAGCAAGAAGAGATTCTCATGGGAACCTATAGACAGCCAGCCATAGACTGAAGCCTCTGAAACTACGGGCCCAAACAAACCTTTCTTCCTTTAAATTGCTAATGTCAGGTATTTCATCCTAGTAATATTAAAGCTGACCAAGGGGCCAGGGAGATGGCTCAGTGGAATAAGTGCTTCCCTGGCAAGCACAAGGGCTGGAGTTCAAACCCCAGTTCCACCAAAAAAAAAAAAATAATAATAAAAATAAAACATTTAAAAAGAAATAAAATAAATGAATAAATAAATAAAGCTCACTGATACATCCCACTTTCTAGAGTTCAGCAGACCATGTGAATTTTAGGGAAGTTACCAATCATAAACATTTGCTTTTCCTGCTCTCTAGAAATTGTGGTTTTGGCAAGCTCCCCAGTCATAAGGCTACAACAATTTCCTCATGTTCCTATCAGTTGCTCTTCCGTCCAACTTGCACCATTGAGTGTCTTCTGTGGAGTGGACAATGAACAAAGTTCTGGGCACATGGTGGTCTATAACTACAGTCACAGTCCCTTTTCTTATGGTTAGTTTCTGTTTTGCGGAAGCCATTCTCTGAAGACATCCTGCAGTAAACTTGCTCCCAGTACTTATGTCTTTATGTTGTTCCCTCTTCACTAACCCAGCATGTTGCTGGAACTCACTTGTAACCAACAGAATGTGATGGACATGATGTTCCCTGGCTTCCTGAGTAGGTGCGGGAATCCTACAGCTTCAGTCATGCTCTCTGGGCAGGCTTGTTCTGAGGAGGGCATGCAGTGAGAGGGCCCAGGCCAGGTTTGTACAAAGGCAGCACAGAGAGCGAAGAACTCCAATCCATGTGGCTCTCTGGAGTCCCAGGCCAGGTGTGTGAGTAAAGAGGCCATCCAGGAAATACTGTACCCTCAGAGCTGATGAGGAGAGTCAGGGAGACTCGCTGATGGCCAGATGTGCCCCTGATGTCCGAGAGCTTTTTACAGGACACCCATTTCCATTGGCCCTGCAAGTTGTGCTACTTAAGAGGTGCTGGTTCCCAAGTTGCTGGTCCTTTGTGATTCCCAGAAGGGGCGGGGCTTGCTGCTATGGTCAGTGCTAAATGACAGATGATGAGATCAACTACTATGTTGTCTACAGTCTTTGTGAGAGGCCACCTTCCTGTTTCAGCAACCTCATCTGTGACATGGAAATGGTGACTCTTTATAAGGCACAAGTGATCTTGTTCTGGAATCTGATTCTTATCCTGCTTCATTGTGTTATTTGCAGAAAAGTGTAATTTCTTATATGGATGTAGAAGATGGGAAGAGGAATATTTCTGTACTCAAGAGCATTTCATCAGTTAGGTATGGTGATGCACAGCTGTGATCTGTGTAGTCTGGGAGACTGAGGCAGGAAGAAAATAAGTTTGATATTAGGTAGCTTAGAGTTTAGTGAGACTCAGTCTCAAACAAAAAAATATCAGTTAAAAGGGGCTGGGGTTGTAGCTCAGTGCACAGCCTTTACATTCAATCCCCATTACCAAGAACAAAAACAAACCCAAGACATTCTGAGAAGTTTCCACAGTATCCCTAATGCCCAGCCTTGATCCCCATCTTCCAACAGGAGGGCTGGTCCCTGATGAGACAGGAGGCAGGCTGGACTTCAAGGTGGCCAGCATGTATGACCCCAAAGTGTTCTGCAGCTGAGCAATGTGTCCTTGATAAGTCACTTATAAGTAGGACTGGTCATACTGATTCCATAGGTGTTGAGGATTCAAGGAGATAACAGAGATTCCATGAGTCTGCCTGGCCTAGAGAAGGCCCTGAAAAATGACAGACAAATCCTGAGGGACAGCCATATGGGAGACAAGAATGCCAGTTAGAAGGAAGCCAGCTCAGAGCCCACCAGGGCACTTAGTGCAGACTCCGCTCTACTCAGACAGCCTTTGAAGCTCCCACATCCCAGGCTGATCTCTGTCCATGTGTAAGGGGTTGCCCTGGCCTTGCCTCCCCTTTGCTTTCTGGTAATAGTTTCTGTTCCAGTGGAAAACCTTCTAGTTCCTTTGCCCACCCCGGGGAAGGCTGACATTGCTGACATTGCTAGGCAACCTATTCATCAGCCCTTGACAACCTGCTTATTATGCTTCCTCTCCCACTCTGGAGGTGCATGATGCCGACGGACGCTGGCAGCTCAGCAGAGGCCCTATGAGAGTCTTGAGTCTCCTGGAGGAGGCCAGCCCAAAGGAGGGTTGAGGCAGATGGCCCATCCTTCAAGGTCTCACCTGGAGCCTTAATTTTTAAATGCTAACCCTACTTTTGGTTTCCCACTTGTTAGTATAGCTTGTCTATTTCAAATTGTGCCATTCGCAGCCTGTGCCTCTGAGTATGTGTGGTCTGTGGCTCTACTTCTGATGCCCTGAGCTGCTTTGCCTGCAGTCACGCTTTCCCAAGTAGCCAAGGAACCTGCGCTGTAAGCATCTCTCCATGGGACTTTAATGTGAGATCAAGTTTGAGAACCTGTGGCCTAGATTCAGCTTTTCTGCTTGCAATTTAGTTCCAGTGGAGCCAAGGTCAATTCCAGACACTGGGTATGAGTTTTTACCCTGCACCTCTGAAGCCAGACTCATCTATTCTCTGAGAAATCAAATCACACAAACAAACCTGGCAAGCTTTACCGGGATCTTCCTTGGGCAAGGCTCTAGCAAACCTAGACTCAGGGGAAGCAGCTCACATCTTGTGGATTATTTATAAATTAGGTTCAGTCCAGCCAATCTCAGCCATTTAAGCACTTCTTTAAACTCTGGCCAGCAGCCAGGGATGCACTCAGAGATCGCTGAAGTAGTGGTTGGAAGCCAAGAAAACCTATCCCCCTTTGGAAGGACTGTTTTCAGCTGGAGCACTCAACATGTCTCATAGAATCAAGCTACTAGGCATCCACATGGACACGAGGGGATGTTTCAGTGGGAAACCCTTCATTCCAACAGCTTCCTTCTGTGAAATTCTGGGCCTCTTGCTCATTCTTTCACTAATCAGCTCCTTGCCTTTTCCAAGCCCAGGGCAAGATTGATGTGTGGAGGGTTATTTTCAGCCACACCTTCTTAATGCCAGGGTGGGGAAAGACATTGTAGGGCCGGCCCTGGCACTGTCAAGGTGGCCAGAAGGTGCACTCAAGTGCTTCACCTCAGTCTCCCCCAGTTTGGCCTCTCCATCTGGCTGCCTCCATCTAGGAGGTTTCTGGGGCCACAGGAGGGCACTCCCCCAGAAGATACCTCCACTGAGAGGAGGCTGCTGAAAAAACAGCTCTCTGGGGGACACTTCAGGGGATTTCCTCATGGCCCCAGAGAACCCCGAAGACCCAGTCACTAGCTACCCACATCGTCACACTGCAGGCCATGGCCCTTTCCTCACCCCATGGCCCCCTCTGGATGTTTCTGAGAGCATGTCTCAAATTTTCTGCCCTCAAATGAAAATGAAGGCTGGATTTGGTAGGGGGTCCCCAACTTCAGCCACACCACATGTAGTTCCCAAGAAAAAGTGAGATATTTTACCCCTTCCTTGGCTCCCTGGGTCAGCCCTTGACTGGATAGCAAAGATAACCCACAGGTGACAGGAACAGGAAGACAGGCAGCCATGTCTTGCAGAGTTGGGGTCCCATGGGTTTCTCAGGGTTGGATCTGTATGTTGAAGCCTAAAGAGTGTGGGGGTTCAGCTGATTGAGGCTTTCTGAAGAGGGAGACTTGAGGATTTGTCATCTGGCGGCTGTTCAGGCACAAAGGACAGGGAGTAAAGCAGTGTGAGAAACTAAGTGTATGGGAGGAAATTAAGAATTTTGGCCTGACAGTTTGATCTAAGGTGGTGCCTTTCAAGCCAAACTGTTATAGCTAGGCCCCCTCTGTTAGCAAGAAAAGCTTCATTGACCCTGACGCATAAATGAGGATCCCCTGCCAGTCACCCCTGGCCTTGCTGCTCAGAAGTCCCTGGCCTCATATCCCCTGCTATGGCTCTAGGGACACACACACTCCCTCTGGGGAAAGTGAGTGAGCCCTCTCACCCCATGTGGAGGCAGGCCATGGCTGTCCACATCAGCAAGCTGGAGGCTTTGTTCTCTCCAGGGCCGCCTGGGAGGGAGCAGCCCCAGCCTGGCATCAGGCCACAGGGTTGGTGTCAAGGGACCTTTCCAAGCCCAGTGCAGGGAGAGATGAGTCATTCCTTCCTACTCAGTGAGGATGAACAGAACCAAGAGGCTCTGCTGCCACTGAGTCAGTGCTTGGAAATGCTGTTTTTAGAAATCTCACTGCAGCTCAGTGCCAATGAATCAGAATCTCCACTATTGAACCAGACTTTACAGATGCCTGTTCCAGGAGGCACAGCCTGGGGAAGAGAGCCCCCGATGAGACGAAGACCTCCCACTCAGAACAGTGTCCTCAATCCTCCTCCATAAGAGTCTACACTGCTGCTCTGGAACTAAAGCACAGGACATTCAGGAAGAGCTAAGAAGCCAGGGCCAGGACTACAGTGGGAGATCTACAGGGATGGAGCTGAAGTCCACAGTGGGAGGGTTCTCAGAGAGGACTCCCTGGGAGAGGGGTGGCCCAGGTTTATAGTGGGAGGGTCAGTGGGGACAGGGCCCATGTCCACACCAAGAATTCAATATAGACAAGGTGCCCAGGTCTACAGTAGGAGGGCTTATAAGGATAAAACCAAAATGACTGTGAGAAGTAAATATTTTGAATTGATTCAGGCCGACACAGGTGACAGTGCAACTCAGCTCGCTCACAAAAGGTGGCTTCCAGAACTGTTTCAGAAAGTGGCAAGAATGCTGAGATAAGTGTGCTCCCAAACAAGGGAGAGTATGCAGAGGGGGATTAGTGACCTTGTGTCTTTTATTGTATTACATTTCAAAAAAAAAATCATGGTATTGCTTGATAACGTCTTGTATGGTTGATTTCCTTATACTCTTTGCAAAGATCCAACAAGTAAGCTCTGTTTCCCAGTTTCCAGAGAGCTGGAGGGACAAACCAAGGTCACAGGCTGTTGAAAGGGCAGGTCTCTGTGCCAAGCTGGAAGGGCGTGGCCTCCTGGGTCCTGCAGGAGGTAGGTGACAGTGGCGATGGTGGCGGCAGCTGCTGCTGCTCCACTCAGCTCTTTATGCTTTGCCATCCACCCTATTCCTAAGAAGGCACTCTGGCCCATACTCCAGCCCTGGCACATGAGCTGTTTGACAGGCACAGGCCTGACATGCAGGGCTCGAGCAGGCCTCATTCCCCAGGTGGAGTACAGCAAGCCCCTCCTGAGGAGCTAGTCCTCCTGCACCCAGGAGAGGCCAGTGTCACTTCTCAGTTTTGAACTGATTACACAAAATGTACACCCACATGCACCACTCACTAAAACGCTAACACCCCATCTATACTCTTTTCTTGTCCATAGACTTGGTTCAGGTGAGCTGAAGCTACAGAACATTGGGGTCATAGAGCACTGCAGGGGTGAATATCCATTTGCTTGGGCAGCTGCATCCCACCATGGAGCACACATCCTCAGCCATGGATGGGGCCCAGCAGCAGAGTGTGAGTGCTGGCACTGGCTCCAGGTGAAATGATGGGGTCAAGTGTTACCTCTTTTTCAAGGAAGTCAAGTCCAGCCACCTGGTCCTCATCAAGGCCAGGTGTCTACAGACAGAAGAGAGGACAGCAAACAAAACAGAAAGTAAGAATTGTTGGTAAGGTTGTGGACAAACTGTTTACTGCAGGTGAGGATGTAAGGTGGTGCCGCTGCTATGGAGAACAGGATGGCACTTCCTAAAAAAAATTAAGCAGGAAATCATCATATGATTCAGCAATTCTATTTCTGGGCATACGAAGATAATTGAAAGTGGGGTCTCAAAGAGATCCCTGTACACCATGTTCATAGGAGCGTTGCTCACAACAGACGACAAATGAGAGGAGCTCAAGTGTTGCAGCAGGATGAATAAACAAATTAGTTCTAGAAACAGGAAAGAAATCCTGGCATATGCAATGATGTGGATGCACTTTTTTATTAGTACATATTTGTAGTAAACATAAGCATTCATTTTTGATAGTTGGTACCTGTCCATTACACATTGAATTTACTTTACATTCATTCATTTCCCCTCCCTCTTCCTCGACCCTCTATCTCTTGGTTGCCCTTCCATTTGCAGAAGATGTATCTTCCTGTTTCCTTTTATCTATCCTTTATCTTGCTCTTTAATTTATTTATACTTTAAATTTCTCATAGAACAGAAACCATGTGATATATAAGCTGCTGTGTTTGATTTATTTTATTTAACATTATGCTTTTAAGGCTCATTTGTTTTTTTACAAATGACTCACATTTATCTTCCTGTATAGCAAAGGAGTACTCCATTGTGTATAAATGCTACATTTTGACTACTTTCAAGATTCACCTATTGTAATTTGTGCTGCTACAAACATAGCTTTGCATGTATCACTGCAATATGTGGTATTTAGCTCTTTTGAGAAGATACCTAGTAGGGGAATAGCTAGGTCAAATGGAATGTCTGCTTCTAGTTTTTTGAGGAATCTCCATATTGATTTCTTTTTTTTCTTTTTTTTCATACTTTTATTGATAAACAGATAGCAATAAGACAGTTTCAAATCAAATCGGTAGGACAGTTTCAATAACTAACACACTGCATATATTCTTTTTAGTGGTTAATTGCTGTACAAGATGCAGACTTGTGATCCTATTTACAAACACCATTAGAACAAATAATCCTATTCATTAAGAGACTGTAACTATGTATTTATCCTAACCACTTTGAATACACAGATACAAAATGGACATTCATCTGTATACCCCTTTTTTTCTAAGTTCCGTTATTTGAATATTATAGGTGTGTAAACTCAGCAAAATAT
>NW_004524709.1:6387486-6390685 GCF_000260255.1 Octodon degus | reverse complement strand
AAAGAAAGAAAGAAAGAAAGAAAGAAAGAAAGAAAGAAAGAAAGAAAGACAATAAAAATGATGCAGGGTTTCAAAACAAGATAATAGGAAGTTAACAGTGGTTATTTAATTGCATATTATCATCAAAGTAGTTGCTCAGATTACTGAGTACTGTCGCGTAAAATTGATCAAACAATATAAGCTCTAACTGTTCCTTTCAGGGAAATAATAAAAATTAGCAGTACAATTATCTTAGCCATCTTGTGTTTATATACATATCTTTGTTTTCCCTTCCTTCTTTCCTCTTTTCCCCCATCCCAGTTGTTCTTCCATTTTGAACAATTTCTTTCCCTCTCACTATATCAATTGTACTTTAGGATCTTATTTACTCTTCCAGTTTCTTATACTAGGGAAACAATAACAGTGTTTACACATGTGATTCTGATTTATTTCACTCATTAGTATGGTCTCTATTTGCATTCATTTGTTTATGAAATCCTCGAGTTCTTTCTTTATAGCTGAGTAATACTCCATTGTATAAAAATACTGCATCTTTTTTATCATTCCTCTGTTGATGGAGGGCCAGGGAGATGGCTCAGTAGAATAAACACTTCCCTGGCAAGTGCAAGGGCCTGAGGTCAATCCCTGGCTCCACCAAAAAAACCTGAAACAAACAAACAAAACTACCATTCTCAATTGATGGACATTTAGGTTGTTTCCAAGATTTAGCTAAGGGGATAAACATGTTCACTGGAAGAAAGATAGCCTCTTTAATAAATGGTTCTGGGAGTTGAGGAGATGGCTCAGTAGAATAAGCATTTCCCTGGCAAGCACAAGGGCCTGAGTTCAATCCCTGGTTCTGCCAATAAATAAATAAATAAATAAATAGTTCTGGGAAAACTGGCATTCTACATGCTGAAAACTAAAACTAGATCCATGTTCATCAATATTCACTAAGCTAAACTTAGAGTAAAAATCTAAATATTAAAACAGAAACACTAAATCTACTGAAAGAGAAAAGTAGATAGAAATTTTGAAGACAGATGTAGGCAGAGACTTCATGGACAAAAACCAAAAAACCAAACTACAGGGGAAATACTTCAAGGAATCTACAACTGGATTCTCTCTCTCTCTCTCTCTCTCTCTCTCTCTCTCTCTCTCTCTCTCTCTCTCTTTTTTTTTTCGGAACCGGGGATCGAACTCAAGCCCTTGTACTTGTCAGGGAAGCGCTTATTCCACTGAGCCATCTCCCCAGCTCTACAACTGGATTCTTATTAAAAAGTTTTGCACATCAAAAGAAGTCACCAACAGAGTGAAGAAAAAAACCCATGAATTGAGGGAAAAAATGTGATTTCTTCATGGTGGCAATCATTAAGTAATACTGAGCACATTTTTCATGCTTTTGTCACTGGTTTTCACTTCTTCTAAGAAGTGTATATTCATTTTGCTGCCCATTTTTTGAATGGATTTTTTTTTTTGGCAGGGTTTCTAATTTTTTTTTTACTCTGTTAGTACAGATATATTTTATAAATTCAAAGTTGTAATAGAAGTATATAAAACAAAAACAATGACCACCATGTATGCTAACATTTTGATATCTAACATGAAATCATACACTACAGATTATAGTTTATTTCTGTCTAGTTCATCAATTGTATCTTTCTTTTTTATTTTTTTTTCATAATTTTATTGAGAAATAAATAGTGATGAGACAGTTTCAAATCAAATTGGTAGGACAGTTCCAATAATTAACACATTGCATACTGCCTTCCTAGTGGTTATTTGTTGTATAAAATGCAGACATGATATCCTATTTACAAACACTATTACAATAAACCCCTGTATTCCTTGAATTAAGAGAATATAGGGCTGGGGAGATGGCTCAATAGAATAACAGGACCTGAGTTCAGTCCCCAGTTCTGCCAGAAAAGAAAATATAGTCTCATTGGAAAAAGTACAGTTTCATGGAAACCATCCTACCAATTTGATTTGAAACTGTCTCATTGGTATTTATCTGTCAATAAAATTATGGGAAAAAAAAGAGAATGTAGCTATATATCTATCCTAACCATTTTGAATACACAGATACAAAATGGTCATTCATCTATATCCCCTTTTTTTGTTTAGTTCCATCATTTAAATATTATAGGTGTGTGAACTCATCAAAATATTTCAAAATAGTCCAGTAGTCCATAATAGTATTAGGTTGTCCACTTGACTGGCAATGTCAGAAGTTGTTGACCTGAGTCCCCTACAGCTCAACATAATAACACGGCTTTATTTCTTGTACTTCATTTTTACACTTTTCTGCTGGATGGTTAAGACCAAGATAAAGCAAGACCTATATAACAAGAATTGTAGCTTTTGAATCTGATAAAGTCAGTCAAATACCCTCGAGATTTATCCTGAGACCCTGTACCTCAGATTGTAGATCCTTTGTCAGTGTCAGCCATGTGGAAGAGTCACAGCCATTGCTTGGCCAATTTGCTCTTTGTGAAAGCCTGAGAGAATGTTTTTGTCCGTGTGACTCTCCTGAGGCACACTCTACATCATTGATCACTTTCCTCTTTGGCCCCATAATCTCCTTGATCAGAAAACTTGGGACACAACTGAGTTATATGTTGTTACAGAACAAGTTCTCATATGTCCTGAGTCTTAATTGATCTTGAAAGGCTAGGGCCAAAATGTTGGATTTCCTTGTGGTCCTACTTTTTCTCTAATTTTTGGTCTGCAGACTTAGGTTGTTAACCCTTCAGAAGAGAAGTTTATTGTTATTATCATGTAACCTAGGCTATTGAGCTTAACTTCACTATCTGTCAGAATATCAAACATCTTAGGCATAACATGGAACAGGTATTGTTCATCAAGTATTGATATGTTAAACTTTAAGTCCCTACAAAATATGACAAAAAATTTAAAAATTAAAATATATTTAAAAATAGGAATAAAGAATTATATATGATTACACATAAGTCCAGAAATCTACACAAATACAACATTGTTGCAGAACAGTCCCACAACACTCCTTTTCCTGTCTCCTGCTTTCATTCACCACCCTGTTCCTTTTAAACAATCATCTACCCGAAAAACAGCACAGCAGTAACTGTGGTGTCATGACAAGCAGCACGTATTCAGAAGACCAGAATGGCAGGCACTCCAAGCATGAACCTGCTATTAAAAATTGCCATCTTCAGTGCAGTTTCTTAGTTCACAGGTGTCA
>NW_004524709.1:6380510-6385597 GCF_000260255.1 Octodon degus | reverse complement strand
TTTTTTTTCTGGTTTCTTTTGTCATTTATTTCCAGTTTCATTGCACTGTGGTCAAATAATATGCATGGGATAATTTCTGTTTTCTTGCACATGCTTAAGCATGACCTATGGACCAGTACGTGGTCTATTTTAGAAAATGACCCATGTGCAGCTGAGAAAAATGTGTATTCAACTGTGTTTGGGTGGAATACTCTGTATATGTCCACCAAGTCCATTTGTTTCAAGTTTTCATTCAGTTGTGTTATTTCTTTGCTAATTTTTTGTCTGGTTGACCTATCTTTTGGGGATAAGGGGGTGTTAAGGTCTCCTGTTAAGATCGTGGTCTTGGATATTAGATTTTTCATGTCCATTAAGGTTTGCTTTATATAGTTGGGTGCTCCCGTGTTTGTTGATACATATTTATGAGTGTTACCTCTTCCTCTTGTATTTTTCCCCTAACCAGTACATAGTGACCTTCTTTTTTTCCCTTGATTATTCTTGGTTTGAAGTTGAGACTGTCTGAGAATATGATTGCTACCCCTGCTTTTATTTGAGGTGCTGGGGCATGTAGTATTGTGTTCCATCCTTTGACTTTCAGCCTATGAATGTCTTTATGAGATAAATGTGTTTCTTGTATACAGCATATTGTTGGATTTTGTTTCCTAATCCACTGTGCGAGTCTATTTCTCTTAATTGGTGAATTGAGTCCATTTACATTGATGGTTATAATTGAGATGTGTTGGCTTACAACTGACATGTTATTTACCTGTTGTTCTTTACCCCTTTTTCTCCTGTGTTCAGTTGTTTGCCTTATTCACTTGGTTGCTTCTGATCTCTTTAGGGAGTTCTGATCTTTTTGGTCCCTCTCTAGAACATCTTTCAGGAGCCTGTGTAGGGTTGGCTTTGTTATCATGAAATTCTTCAGTTGTCCTTTGTCATGGAAGTATTTCACTTCTCCATCAAACTTGAAAGAGAGTTATGCAGGGTATAGTAGTCTGGGCTGGAATTTGATTTCATAGAGGACTTGAAGTACTCTGCTTCATGCTCTTCTTGCCTTCATGGTTTATGAAGAGAAGTCGGCCATAATTCTGATGGGTTTTCCTTTGAATGTGATCTGCTTCTTTTCTCTAGCGGCTTTCAGTATATTATTCTTGTGCTGGATTTCTGGGATCTTGACTATTATAGGTCTCGGTGTGTTTCTAATTGGGTTGAAGTTAGTTGGTGTTCTGTATGCTTCGGTTATCTGAACATCAGATTGTTTTCTCATATTTGGGAAGTTTTCTGCTATTACTTCTGCCCATATTTTTTTAATGTCATTTGTGTTGACCTCTTCTTTCTCATTGATGCCTATTAGTCTCATATTGTTCATCTTTGCATCGTCTTGCAAGTGATGAATTATTTTTCCTGCATCCTAGTTGTTTTTATGAGATCTTTTCTTACCTTTTCACTAGCTGCACCAATGTCTTCAAGATCTGAAACTCTGTTTTCACTTTCACTCAAACGGTTTTGAAACTTGTGATTGAGATTTTAAGTTCCTCTATATCTCTTTGACTCTGCCTCATGCGATCTATTTCTTTCCTGTATGGCTCATTCAAGGAATCCATCATTTTTCTAATCTCCTCTATTTTTTTTTATCAATGTCTTCTTTAGAAGCAGTTATTAATTCTTTTACTGAAGAGTATTTTTCAGATTGGGTTTCCTCCCTATGTTTCTGTATTTGATTCTTTACTCCAGATGCTATGAGTTCAGATAATTTTTTTTTTATTTCAGAAAAGAATTCCACTCTGAGTTCCTCTATAACTTTCTGCTGTTGCTTATTTACTTTCGACACTATTAATTCATACATTTCAGCTGAGCTAGTGTCTTCTGCACTTGTTCTCGGTGGGCACTGGGTTTCCTCTATATGTTTCTGTATTTGATTCTTTACTGCAGATGCTATTAATTCAGGGATTTCTTTTTTCATTTCCAATCTGAGTTCCTCTATATCTTTCTGCAGTTGTTTCTTTATTTCAGAAGCTGTTGATTCATTGATTTCAGCTGTGTGATTTGTTCTATGTTAATGTCCTTTGTACTTGTTATGGGTGGCCTTGGGGTCTGAGATTGCATTTTGCTCCTTCTCTTTGTCATTTTGTATAGCACTGTCTTCTGACCTTTGTTGTAGAGCTTTGGTGGAGTTATGACCTTAGCACCTACTGAATTTCAGGTGCAAATCTACACAGTTTGGATTTATCCAGCTGTGCCTGGCTTGGGTCTGGCTGCTGTGCTCATCTCCTTCCTGCTGCCTCCCTTAAGAGTGAACCTGTTGTGCCCCTCTGGCAAGATGTTCTGCTCCTGGACTAGCTGGTTGGTTCTGTCCCCTACTCTCTCTGCAGGGACAGCAGCTGCAGAGTTTCACCCCAGGTCTGTATGCCAGGCCTAAGCTGGGTCTGAAGGGGACAAGGTGGAGTAGTGAGGAGAGGAAGCTCTTCCACACACTCACTGGGCCTGAGCTAGGGCTGAATGGGGGTCCCAAGAACACATCAGAATTCTCACTCGGTGGGCGTGGTGGGGGTGTGGGCTGAGGAGTGGGGGGGGGGGCCAAGGGTGCGGATCTAATTTTTGAAGTTCTTTATTCATGGTACAGATATTAGTCCCTTGCATGCAGTGTAGCTTGTGAAATATAGTTCCTACCCTGTAGGTTATCTCTTTATACTATTGGTTATTTTCTTCGCTGTGTACAAGCTTTTCAGTTTGATATATTCCTATTAGCTGATTCTTGATGTTTATGTCTTGTGCAATTGGTTCAGAAAGTCCTTGCCTATGCTGCTGTTTTCAAGAGATTTACCTACTTTATCTTTCAGCAAATTAAGTGTTTCTGTTTCAACGTTAGATCTTTGAATCATCTTGATTTTTGTTTTGTACAAGTGAAAGATATGAATCTAGAGTCAGTCTCCTCATCACTATTTGTTAAACAGCCTGTCTTTTCTTCAGCACAGGTTTTTTTCACCCCTTTGTCAAAGTTCAGATGGCTGCATGTGTCTGTGGTTTTTTCTGTATCTTCCATTCCATTAATTAATTTGTCTGTTTCTATACTAGTACCCTGTTGTATTTTTTTTTATCACTGTAGTTTCGAAATATAACTTGAAATCCAGGATTATGATGTCTTTTTGCCCCGCTCTTGCTACCCAGGATTATTTGTTCCATTCTGAGTCTCTTTTGGTTCCAAATGAACTTTAGGATTATTTTCTTTAGCTCTGTAAGCAACTTTTGACTGGAATTGCATTAATTCTGGATATCAGTTTTGGAAGAAGGGTCATTTTGACAATATTGGTTCTGTCTATCCAGAAACAAGGGATATCTTTCAACTTCCTGATATTCTTTTCCATCTCCTTTTTCAGGGAGCTGTAATTTTCATTGTAGAGGTCTTTTACTTCCTTGATTAGATTAATTCATAAATATTTAATTTTTCTTGACACCACTGTGAATGGCATTTCCTGAGGTTTTTTTCTCAATGAGTTCATTAGTAGTATGCTGAATTGCTATTAATTTTCATGTATTGATGTTGTATTCTGCCCCATTCTTAAATTTGGTTGCTAATTCTAAAAGTTTTGGTGACATTTTTGGGGGGTCTTCTATGTAAAGGATCATGTCATTTGCAAATAATAATTTTATTTATTTCCTATACATATCCTTTTTATTTCATTCTCTTGCTGATTGTTCTGGCTTTTTAAATCTATATTGTGTATGAAGGGTAATAGTGGACATCTTTGCCTTCCCCTTATATTAAGTGTGGGAAGCTTTGAATTTTTTCCATTTAATATGAAGTTGGCAATAGGTTTGTCATAAATAGCATTTGTAAGATTGAAATAAGGTCTTTTTATGTCTATTTTCTTCAGAGCTTTATCATAAGTGAATATTGAATTTTGTCAAAAGCTTTTTCTGAATCAATTTATGTGATCATGTGATTTCTGCCTTTGTCTCTGTTTATGTGGTGTATTATGTTTATTGATTGAACCATCCTTGCATCCCTTGGATGAAACCAACCTGGTTGTGATTTATGATCTTTTTGATGCTTCACTGCATTCTGTTTGCCAGTATCTTCCTTGAGAATTTTTGCATCTCTGTTCATTAAAAAGATTGACTTGTACATTTTTGGTTGGGTTCTTGTCTGGTTTTGGAATCAGAGTAATATGGGCTTCCAGGAATGAATCTAGAAGTACTCTTTCCCTTTTAATTTCATTAAAGAGTTTGAGGAGTATTTATATTAGACCTTCTCTGAAGATCTTATACAATTCAGCAGTAAATCTATCCTGTTTTGAGTTTTCTTAATTGGTAGGTTTTTAAAATTACTGCCTCAATTTCATTGCCTGTTATTGGGTTATTTAGCATTGTGTCTTTTTGGTTCAGTTTTGGCAATTCATATCTGTCTAGGAATCTGTCCATTTCTTCATGATTCTCAAATTTGTTGGAGTACAATTTTTCATAGTATTTATAGGTCACTTTGTTTAGGACTACTAAACCCAAATTTAAAAATTACTCTGACATCCTCCTGAGCACTACTCTTTAACTCACAGCATTGGTGAATTCATATTTTCTAATGAGCTTATCCTACCCCTGTTGTATTTATGCAAATAGATAGGTGGAGTGAGGAGAGGCAGAGGTGAGATAATCGAAAGGAGAAAAACGAATAGGGAGGAAAGTGAAAAATATAAGAGAAGAAACACTAAAAAAAGGAAGAGGTGAAGAAAAAAGTATAGTAATCAAACTATACCAATAGCAAAGCAAGAACCAGAACAAAACAGAAGAAGGAGAAGGAGAAGAAGGAGGAGGAGAGGAAGACAAGGAGGAGAAGGAGAAGGAAAAGGGGAAAGAGGAGGAAGAGGAGGAGGGGAAAGGGAAGGAGAAGAAGGAGGAGGAGGAGGAGGAGGAAGAAAGAAAAGAAGAAGAAGAAAGAAGAAGAAGAAGAAGAAGAAGAAGAAGAAGAAGAAGAAGAAGAAGAAGAAGAAGAAGAAGAAGAAGAAGAAGAAAAAGAAAAAGAAGAAGAAGAAGAAGAATAGCATCAAGAAGAAGAAGAAAACAAAATAACCAAAACCAACCAAAATGGGCTAAATCAAAGGTGAAGAAATGAC
>NW_004524709.1:6359639-6380410 GCF_000260255.1 Octodon degus | reverse complement strand
AAGAAGAAGAAGAAGAAGAATAGCATCAAGAAGAAGAAGAAAACAAAATAACCAAAACCAACCAAAATGGGCTAAATCAAAGGTGAAGAAATGACTTCACCATCTGTTATGGTTTGCGTACATATGTCCTTTCCAAAGCCTCCTGCAGTCATGGGGCAGCTTCTGGAGTTTGTGATTGATTACTGTGGGTGTGGATGCTACACCTGCCCTGGGGCAGGTAATTTGCATTACAGTATAAGGAGGGAAGAGAAGCTAGCTGCTTCAGTTGCAGCTACTTCTCCCTTGTGCTCTTGCCTTCACTGTGAAAGGTGGCCCTCTGCTATGTGCTGCTCTGCCTTGGACACAGCTGAATATGGACTGAAACCCCCAGTAACTGTGAGCTACCTTTCCTGCCCTCATTTTGGGTGTTGGGTATTTGTCCCAGCAATGAGAGAAGAGTAAGACACCATCCAATATAAAACTAGAAGAAGAAGAAAAAAAAAAAAAAAAAAAGCCTCCATGCAGTTGTTAGAGCATGCATAAGCCCAGAGAGTTTGGACAGTTCTATCGCAGTCTGACCAGTTTTCCCCTCTTGGCAGGACAATTCCCAGTCTGAAGTAAGGAGCACTGTTGTTCCCTCTGAATGGGTGTTCTTATTGCAAGCTGCATTCTAGGTGTGACCCAATATAGGCCTCCATGGACTTAATTGCCCTAATCGATTTGGGGGCAAACATCTCAGGCATCTGGTGTCTTCCCTTCCTGGGCTTTCCTTGCCTAATATATATATTCACAGTCTCTCTTCCTGAAGATGCCTGTGTCAGCCCGTGTATAGAACCTAGTACTGCTTCCAGGCTTGGCTGAGGTCCCACCCTCCTTTTGCCAGTACGAGATGCAGGGCAGAACACACACTCCCAGGCCTTTCCAACAGTTAGGGAGACAACAGGAGAGTGCCTGTTCCATTCTGTCCCCAGATTGCCCTCTGATCATGCATCAAGCCCTTTCTCAGCTCTCCCAGATCCCCTTGCCTTTCAATTTTGCGTTCTTGTTGCCATCTAGGGTCTCCCTGCAGTCCCCAGGTAGGAGATGCTGAGGGTTCCATTAGAGCCCTCTGACAATTGTAGGTCACATGCTGAATGTTCCAACAACAGTACTCCCATTGTATGTGGGCAGAAAGGCTGATTTTTTTGTTTCTGTGTTGAGTCAGTTTTTCCTCTCCCACAGGCTACCACTTTCTGGCTCCAGAGTGCAGCTGTGAGTGCAATCTACTGGTCACTGGGGCTGGAGCCCATTGCTTACAAGATGTGGCTACATGGTAATTTGTTCTGCTCCATTCTGTTTTTGGCTTCTCTGGAATATGTCTCACTTGTCGTGCACGGTGGGGAGAGTAGGGTGTTTGTGAGTCTGTTCAGTCATCTACACTATCACCAAAGAGCCAGCTCCCTCCCTCTGTCCACTCCCTTCCCAAGACATGCATACCATGTCTGGGGTTGGGGACAGAGTACCATGGCCTAGCAGTTTCCCCCCCCACACACACACAACCCCTAAGCAGTGGGGGGTGAAGCTATGGCATGCATACAGCAATTGGCATATGCACGAGCCAACTCGCCTCAGCATTGCCTCAGCAGCCAAGCTTTGGATAACCATGCTCAGAAAGGAGTAGTGGCATGACGGGTTACCCTCACAAGTGGAGACTCATCCAAGCTTTCATATAGCCAGTCAGTACTCAGGTTCCATTTCAGTGTTAGCACTTTGTGATAGGTGGGTTTGGAGCTGCACTTTGAGCATTTGATCTTTAAAAAGTTTTCCATTACTATTCTAAATGCTGAATGTTAGTTCAGCTTTATTTTCTTTTTATTTATCCTCCTGTATCAGACCTGATCTTTTGCCCTCACCTCAGGGTGGCTGCTTTTCTCCAGCACCAGTTCTGAGACACTCACCCTTGCTGTTCCCCAATGAATCTTGAAGATGCTATGCTAATTAGCCAGGCACAGAAGAATGACACTGTGATTCCCCCTTATATGAAGCACCAAGAGGGAGCAGCCAAATTCATAAAGACAGCAGGTAGAATGTGGGTGGGCCTGGGGGGGTGGCCAGGGGAGTTAGTGCTTCATAATGACTACTTCAGCTTGGGTTATGAGAAGCTGTGCAAATGGTGGGTGGTGGTGGTTGCACAAGTGTGGACCCGCTTAGTCACACCAAAGGCACACTTCTTAAATGGTTAAAATTTTAATATGTTTGTGTCTCTTGCCACAGTGAAGAGTCAAGCAGAGTTAGGACACACGACCCAAAGGCAGAAAGAAGCACGCTCTTCCCCTGCCTTCTCCCCAGGGTGAGAGTGTCAGAACAGTGACTCCAGTGTCCACGATTAGCTGGCTTCTTGGTGGAAGGAGGTACTCAGCTGTAGTGGGCACTTCTCCCAGAATTCCTCCTTGGGGGAACCAGTGCGAGCAGCTCAGACTTGCATTGGCATCTGGATAACTGTCCTGTGGCTGGACTTGGCCGCTGGCTGCTGAGTTCTTGGGATGCAGCCGGAGTGATCTGAGACACGCTTGGAAGTGCTTGAGGACTCAGTGTGAAAGACAGAAAATGAAAGACTGTGTCACTGTTTTATGCATTGCAGTAGTAGTATTTTGCACTAACCTCCTCCTTTTCACAAAAAGACTGGGGATTCTTGGACTACAGGGTGGCCTTGGGTGAGGACTTGCCTTTTGTCCAGCATGGGCATGTTTGGGCCAGGAAGCAGAAGAGGTTTGGACACAAGGCTATCTACTTGCCCAGGGTAAGGCAGCCACTCTTGCCTGCAGACCTCAGAAAGGGCCCAGACTCTTCCCGCCCAGCAACCAGCACGCTTGCTCTAGCCCTTCACTCAGTCTGAGTCCACAGTGACTGTTTCTCCAGTGGCACAAAGCTGCCTTCCAACCTCCCACTGAGCTTCTATGCAGCGTGGGTTTATTAAATTTTTAAAAATCTTTTATGTATTTATTTATTTATTTGGCACAAGGTCTTGCTATGCAGCTCAGACCCGTAGTGATTCCTCCTACCTCAGCCTCCCCAGTGCTGCGATTGCAGGCATGCACCACAATTCCTGGTTTCTGTGGCTGGCACAGCGTGCCCGGGGTTCCGAGGCCTGCTCAGCATGCTGCACTGGGGACTGAACCTGGGTCTTTGTGCTTGCCAGGCAGGTGCTTAGACTGCTGAGCTATCTCCCTGTCCTGTGTTAGATTTATGCAACCTATTGTTGAAGCTGAAAAGATCCTTAGAGAGGCTCCTCAAGTCACTCTACTTGCAGAGAAGAAAGAGGATTAAACTGGCCATGGAGTGCCTGAGAGAGGCCGTCATTCTTTCCGCTTCTCAGTCACTACCACGTCTGGTAGCATCAGGCCAAGCTGGCAGCACAGCCAGGGTCATGCGGCAGCACAGGTGTGCACTGTGCAGTGATGGCGACCCACGAAGAGCAAAGTCCCTCCCTCCATGCCCCTCAGCCCTGTGTCCCTGGGGACCTCAGCCCCGGAAGCTCTCCCAGGTCTGAACCATCCAGGCCCAGAACAGTCTAGCTCCCGTACATATGGAAGCGGAGCCACAACTCGGAGGCGATGACATCCTAGCTCCTTTCCCAGCTGGTTCCTCTCTGTGCAGAAACGTGCACTGTCCACCAGTCACTTCCTGCCACAGTGCCTGTGAGCAAATCCCACTGGCTTATCGATCCTTGCTGGGTATCCACCTTGAGGCGCTTTTCCCAAGGCAAGTGGACCCTGAGCCATTCCAAGTGTACGACTGCTTTCCGAGCCAGGGTGTTCTCCTCCACAGAGCTCAGGAGTGTATCTGAAGAGTGCGGAGCAACTTAAGTGTGACAACGCCCAAAGCAGCCTCAGTATGTATTGATATAGACATGTATCGGTATATATGCATACAGATATATGTATACATGTTAGTGTTTTGTTGCTGATCTCATTTCTCCCCATTCTATATTATTTACTCAGCTGATTAGCTTTAATGAGCACCTGGAGAGTAATTTGGTAAAACATTAAAGAAATTCGTGGCCCAGTAAATGGGGGAAAGAACCTGTTAGTGTTGCAGAGAGATTGTGTTCAGGTGGCCCCCCTCCAGGAAATGCACCTGATGCCACCTCTGCACACAGCCTGAAAGCAGCAGCACAGAGGTGCCGGGCGGACACGTGCTCCCGAGGGCCATGGAGTCACTGCCGGCAGGGCAGAGCTGCTGAGGATGGTGCTGGGCACCGCCTCCCCACTTTTGTTTTTCCTCTACTTTCGGCAACACTGGGGCTTCTCAGTGTGGAGAGCCCCGGGCTTCATGCACAGCAGGCAAGTTCTCTGTACTGAGCTATGAGGAGTGACCGACAACTATGATGAATACTGAAGCCTAAAAAAGCGACTGCAGCAGAGGACACGCAGCCATTAATCCTCCTCCAGATGCTTCCTCTCACTTAGGTCACATTTCCATCAGCCTCGTCACTTTCTGAAGCAGCAGCTCTGGAAGTCCTCTTTTGTGTCTTCAGTTTTGCTATTGTGAATGCCTCAGAGTCCTAAATGGATTCAAAACCTCTTCCTTTCGTGGTCATTTTGACTTTAGGGAAGTGCCAGAAGTTACAGGGTGCAGACCCAGTAAATCAAGAGGGAGAACGTACTGCGATGTCTTTGTGACCTTGAGTCAGAACACTGAGGCAGCTCATAAAGTCCCCAAAGAGGACTTGTAGAACTGCCTCAGAAAGTGGCAAGAAAGGCAGAGTAAGTGTGTTTGAAGTGAAGAGGATTTTGAGGGGATTAATGGCAATGTGTCTTTTACTATAATAATTTTTAAAAATGTTAATCATTTACTGTATTGCTTAATCACACCCCCTAAACCCCCAGCTCTGGACCCCACTTTTTTATTTTTATTTTTGTATTTTAGGGAAGGGTCTACAGGGTGTTCAGGGTCTTACTACTAGATTGGATTCATAGTGATCCGCCTGTTTACAGCCTCCCAAGAGCTGGGATTATAGGTGTGCACCACCGCACCCAGTCTCAATTGTCGCCTCAGCACGCCCCAGGGGTGGGGCCGGCATGGCAGGCCCGGGGATGGAACCCTTGGCCCCTGCGCCTGCCTGCAGGCATTTTAATCCACTGACCTATTTAGCTGGCCCTTTGGACCCCACTTTTTGATTCTCAAGGTTTTACCAGAAAATCCTTAGATTTTTATCACTAAGTGACACATGAGTGGGGAGCTGAGCTGAGGGATGAGGACGCAGAAGGCGGAACTCTGTCTTCTCAACCAAGCACCACCCTGCTGCCTGACCCTGCTAGGTCCCAGCCCTGCCACCTGCCCCCACATGCAGGTCCCTGGTGGTCACACACACCATTCTACTCTCAGTGTCCACTTCAGAAGGTGGTGAGGCCAAGGGGGAGGAGGTTCACAGCCACAGACACCCAAGTGGACAAAGGATGGAGGGACAGATGTCCTGTGACAGGAAGGCAAGTGCAGGAAGGCAAGTGTGGGTTCTAGCCGGCCGTCCTAGCTACCTCAACTGGGCCAGTCTCCCACTCCAGAAAATGGTGAGCTCCCACCCTTTGCAAGGGCTTTTCTGCCCCCGGTGCTCCTGCCCCTGCCGCGGACACTGGAGTGGATGGCCTGAGCCCATCCAGAGTTGCTCCTCCCCAGCCTTTGCTCACCTCTCTGCTCAGCGGCACACACCCGAGCCTGTGAATCTGTTTCTGACAGTGGCAGCCCTTTAGTCAAACAAATTGATTTAGAACACTGAGACTGCCACAGAAAGTCCCTCAGGGGACTGGATCAAAAGTCTGCCCAACACTGGCTTTGAAAAGTCCCAGAATCCCTGTCTTGTGTGTTTGTGCACTTTAAGCACCATGCAGGTTAAAGTCTTAGGAAAATCAGGCGTCCCTGATATCACCAGGTGACATGCAACAGTAATGATCTCTCAGGCCACACGCGTCACAGCTATTGGTTGTTCTTAGCACTGACTACGGCTGTTCAAGCTCTCACAGTTCAACGTCAGGGGAGAAGGTCACCTCAAGTGCAGGGCCATCCGAGAAACCCTAGAAGTGTCCTGCCCCACTGGGCCCTTACCAGCTGGCACAGAGTGGACATTAACAACATACTGTCCACAATGTGCACAGCTCTGGGGGTCTGGAGTCCTTTCAGAGGTGATTTCATGGGTTGTTCACTGCAAGGTCCAGGCACTGGCTCACAAAGCCCTGGAAGGGTCCTAGAACACCTGGCCTGAATGGCTGAGAAGGCCAAACCTGTCTGGGCCACGCTGGGCCAGTGACCTGGGAGTCTGTGCTTCTCAGTGCCCAGGCCACTCTTTGCGGAGTGACAGGCTGGCATCTGGGGCTTAGTGGGGGCCAGATGTGGGAAGGACAAGGAAGAAAGGGCAGCAAGGTAAGGGGGCCATTGGCTGCTCTGTGGTTTCCCACAGAGCTTTGGGAGCACAGTGACCCAGCCCCACCAGGACCAGTCAGGCGAGGCTGCCTGCAACGTGGGCCCTTGAGGGGATTCTGAGACACTGACTGCTAGGTGAGTGAGTAGCACTGCTGAGGAGGGACAGGGACCAGACTCGACCCAGGCCCAGGTACGTGAGGCGCGTGTGCGCTTGTGTGCCTGGCTGTGTAGGCATCTAGAAAGACTGGCTTGAATCAGACCTACTCATTCTAGATGATAATATGCTAAACAACAATAAAGCTGAATTACTGCCTTCTAATATGGAACAGGGGTCCTCAAAGTCAGTCCATCAGTGACTGAGGGACAAACCTTCCAGGTGACTCTGGTGCAGGCTAAAGGCCAAAGACCACAGATCTGGACTTCAGCTAGACAGCAATAATTCTATTTAAAAGGTGGGAACAGCTTTGTCCCCTCTGGGTGTGGATGCAGGAACAGCTGTGGGTCCCGGGGACTGGTGCCCTGTCTCGTGGCCAAACCCTCATGTCTTTGCTCCATGAGAAAGGCCAATGAGGAGCTCCTCACTGGATTATAAGCACTGGGTCGCAGTCTGCTGGCAATGAATTGACTAGCTGTTCAGGGGCTCAATGTCTATCTCCCATAAGGCCAGCGATAGCTGGTGAAGTCAGGTCCTATGTGGCTCTGAGTACAGTGGGTGGGGGTGGCTCTAGAGGAGTGTGGCCACAGGACAGCAGGGCTTGTATTCCTCCTGCCTCAGTGCCCTCAAGTGCTGGGATTACAGCTTTGTCTGGCTGCCTCCTATTTACCTGAACATTCTCTTTACTTGGTGAAAACACTGGCTGAGTATACAGCTGCTCTTGCCAAGGACACCATAAAACTCCGTTTCTCAGTCTGGGCTCTTGTGGCTTCCAGAGGACTACATTTACACTGAGGATGTCCCCGTCTCCACGTGAGTGCAGAGGGGCTGCTCAGCTCCTGGCTTGTGCGCTGCTGGCCCCAATACTGCACAGGCAGCTGAGGCTCCGAGGAGAAGCCTGCCCTGCCTGGGCCTGCTTCCGCTCTGCTTTCCTCCTCAGCTCAGCAAGTGTGGTCATCGTGCATGCAGCAAGTTGATGCAGCTGGGACCTGAGATCTTTGTCAACTTGCTTTTCCCCTCTCCCTATGCCACCTATCAGTGAAAGACACAATGCCATTAGTTCCCCTCAAAATTCTTCCCCTTGTTTGGACACGCCCACTTTTCTTGCCACTGAGGACACAGCACATTCTTACCAGCCTGCTTTTCCACTGGGTGCCTCTTGTCGGCAGGAAGCAGAACTCCCCTAACTCCTTCAGAGAGTGACAAGAGCACTGAAGTGCATTCGTAGCCAGGGGAAGCATTAGGAGGTGGTCTAATAGCAATGTGTCTTTTATTACAATAAATTTTACTTAAATATTGACCATATTTCTTGATGAGCGTCTGCATGTCTCACAAAGCACTATATCTAAAGTACTGGAAGAAATCTGTAAGTACCCTCTGGGGCCCCCTCTATCCCTGGGACCAAGTTTTAAATGGGTCTCCCTACAAGAGGCGTCTGGTATTAATTTGTCATTTTACAAGTGCAACAAGCTCAGTCATTTGGGGTGCAGATTCAGACAGGCCATCTCAACATTGTGACCAGGTGGGATAAACTGGGGGTGCCAGAGAGCTGAAATCCAAGGCGGCTCCAAAGAACCCCCATAATTTCCTCAAAGAACACAGGGTTGCTAAGAAGAAACATTCCACAGAACATACCATAGTGCTGTGTTGGCAGCTGGCTCAGATTGCTTCGCCTTTTAGGAAAGAACAAAAATGAGGTCGCCTCACTTCCTCCATCCCTGCAAACAAAGGACAAGCTCTGCGTGCTTCAGGAAGGGGGACGAGCGCCTCCTGGTGGTGAAGTTGGCTCTTAACTGCACAATCCATGCGTGAACCCAAAAGTCATAGCCACTTAAGGGTGTCTTTGAACAAGCAGGTTTGCCTGTTTCAGAAAGTTAAGATAATACCTGTGTCTTCAGTGATCCTTCCAAGTCAAAGAGACATCAGCTCTTCAAAATAAAATATGAAGGGGCTGGGGAAACAGCAATCTAAGTACCTAGCTGGCAAGCGCAAGGAACTGGGTTCGATACCCAGTACCGCATGCCGCACCAGCCCCGGAACTCCGGGCACGCTGAGCAGGCCATCACAACAGGGCATGGTGGTGCACACCTGTAATCCCAATACTGCGGAGGCTGAGACAGGAGGATCACTATGAGTCTGAGCTGTGTAGCAAGACCCTGTACCAAATAAATAATTTTTAAAAATCAAAAATAAAAATAAAAATGTGAAAATAAAACTCTCATGATTCCTAAAGGCAACATGGTAGGTGTCCTGCTAGTTCTGTTCTACAGAGTAGTCTAGTAAGTTAGCTATGCCTCAAACACGGATGTGTGGGGAAACCAAACTGATAAAATAACTCTTCATATCCTACATGGCCCAGAACCCTGGGACAAGAAGCTATGCTCTGTGGCACTGTCCACCATGGCTCCACATTTGCAGTGTCACCCTATGGAGACAGAGCCCCCCAGTGGTAGAGTGAGTCAAATCTTGGTGTTCTGCCATTTAGCCCTGCGCTGCCCAACATGGCAGGTGCTGGCCACTGAGGCTATGAGGCTCCTGAGGTGCAAACCACACATCAGACCTCAAAGACCCTGAACAGAAAAGAATGCAGGGCTGGGGAGATGGCTCAGTGGAATAAGCACTCCCCTGGCAAGTGCAAGGGCCTGAGTTCAATCCCCGGTTCCGCAAAAAAAAAAAAAAAAAAAGAATGCAGACTATTTTTACGTTGTTCATATATTGAAATACTCATATTTCAAACATGCTCAGTGAAATACAATCCATCAGAATTAATTTCACATATTTCCTGTTAGGCTTTACTGTGGTTACCAGGCTGTCCACAACTCTACACATGGCTCACGTTGTATTTCCATTGGTCAGTGCTGAGTAGACCCTACAGAGCATGACTAAAAGTTGTGACTGGGTTAGTGATGGGTTTTCTTGGCCATCTGGCTTAGGCAGGGCAGACAGAGTCTAACAGGGAGGGAAAGGCCTGGGCCTCTCCTCAGTGCCTGCCTGGCTCAATAATTGCCCTGCCTGAAGAGCCCTGAGTGGGGCAGAATGGACCCTGTCCACCCAGGGGGCCCACTTTTCCTGTGACTTAACTTTTGATCATCCATGATCTGCCACACAGGATGGGGATTTTCTTCGCTTCATTCAGAAACCGTTGATTTATGACCCCTGCTGTGCAGCTCCTTAGAGGGTGTTTAAAACTCCATACCATGAGGAAGACTGCCCTTTGCCCACACACGCCCTTCAACATTCTCACAGACTTGGCCTGCCCACTGGGATGGGTCTAAATGCAGAGCCAAGTCTAAATGCATGTCTAAGAGGAACGATGAGGCCCAAATATTTTCCCCTGGCAATGAAGGGCATCTCTGTGATCGCAAGTGTCAGTCCTTGAGGATATATTTCTGACTTCAGACACTACCCTCTTCCTTCGAGCTCAACACAATTTAACATAGGCCAAGGAGTGGGCATCTGGACTTTGGGACACAGTCTTGCTTTTTTTTTTTTTTTTTTTTTGGAAGTATCTGGGATTGAACCCAAGGCCTTCCCACTGAGTTACATCTTCAGCTCTTTTTACTTTGAGGGAGTCTTGCTAAATTGCTTCAGTGAGGCTTGAACTTGTATTCCTCCTGCCTCAGTGCCCTCGAGTGCTGGGATTACAGCTTTGTCTGGCTGCCTCCTACTTACCTGAACATTCTCTTTACTTGGTGAAAACACTGGCTGAGTATACAGCTGCTCTTGCCAAGGACACCATAAAACTCCGTTTCTCAGTCTGGGCTCTTGTGGCTTCCAGAGGACATTTACACTGAGGATGTCCCCGTCTCCACGTGAGTGCAGAGGGGCTGCTCAGCTCCTGGCTCGTGCGCTGCTGGCCCCAATACTGCACAGGCAGCTGAGGCTCCGAGGAGAAGCCTGCCCTGCCTGGGCCTGCTTCCGCTCTGCTTTCCTCCTCAGCTCAGCAAGTGTGGTCATCGTGCATGCAGCAAGTTGATGCAGCTGGGACCTGTGATCTTTGTCAACTTGCTTTTCTCCTCTCCCTATGCCACCAATGCGGTGACCCCAGGGGGCTCTAGGGGTCGCCCTGCAGGAACACCTTCCTAGTGGCCCTTCCTCATCACCCTCCCACTTTATTTCCCACAAGGTAGTAAAAATGATCTTAAACTACATACTGCTTCAGGTTGAGGGAGGCAGGAGGGAGAAGAATTAAGGTGAGCTATGCATATGAAGAACACTTCATAATGAATGTAATCATTATGTACTGCAAATGTACTCATATTTTTAAACTAAAAAATATGTTGGTTCACTCAGCATTTATTCAGAAAATATTATTGAGGACTTTTTTTTTTTTTTTTTTAAATAGTTCCTGACACTGGGAAAGCATCCCTAGACAAATACATACAGAAAAGCCCCTGCCCTGAGGCAGTGTGCATCCTCAGGGAATTGGCAGACAAGCAGGATAAACTTAAAGTCTTAGCAGTCTAAACAAAAGTATAGCAGGGAAGGAGCTTTCTGAGAGGGCAGGCAGAATTTGGATGGCCACAGAAGGTGGGACTAAAGAAAGGCCGCTGAGAGGTGGTGAGGTGCTCACCGGATTGCTACAGAGAAGCTGTCCTTGCAGGTACAGGCATGGACCACAGCAGAGGCCTGAGCCTCACTCAGGACTGGGCTGGGGCTGAGTAGGGTTGATGCCACTGCGTGGTTCTGATTTGTGGACTTAGACCACACTGGCTGCTATGCTGAGGAGACTTGGGAGGAACGAATGAACAGGAGACCAGGGGGAGGGCAAGCCTGCCCTGCAGATGTCCAGAAACAGCACACATGGGGTGGGGGGTGGGGTGACAGGACTTGCAGCAGTCAAGGAGTTGTCCAAGGTATGGGACATGCGCACCTCCAGGGACGCGGCTGTCACAGAGAAATGGCAGATTGGATTGTGGACATGGAAGTATGAGCTGGCAGCTGGACACACAGGCAGAGGCTTGACTATGGGAGAGGTGGAGGCACCAGTCTGTGGCTAACACGTGCTCACTGGTGTCACCCTCAGACCTATACTAGCGCTAGGGACATAGCAGGCTGCAAATGGACACAGTTGGGCACTGGGCAGGAGTGCATGTAGCTGGTAAGGTCTATTTGGGAATTCTGGCCAAAAGTGAGTGAACAAACTACATAACTTCAAATAGTGCTACATATAAACTGAGGCTCAGGATGTGTCAGGCAATCTCTGCAGAGGGCCGATGACATGCAGATAGTAGGGCTTGTCCCCAGCTAGAGATGGCAGGCCTAAGGCCTTGGCACAGAACAAGTTGACTGTGTCTGAGGAACAGGAGAGGGGTGAATGGTCAGAGATGTGGTAGGCATGGGTGTGAGACAGTAGAATTTGGGGATGGTGCTGAGGGCCTGGATTGTATCCTACGCAGCCGAACCTGAGTGTCTGAGGCAGAGGATTGATGCAGCTCACACAATAACGACCCAACTCTCTGGCTAGCATGTAGACTGGAGAGGTTGGGCAACTAGAGGACCTGTGAGAGACAGACACGCTGCACCAAGGGAAGCGAAGCACTGCATTGACGTAGGGAGGTCAAGGCCTGGCTAACGGACACGAAGAAATGACTCAGGATAGCTGAGTGTGTGGCTTTAACAATTCGGTTGGAGAGGGGTTTGTGAGGAACAGGGAAAATCAGAGGTCCCATCTTTGTTGTCTGAAGCCTAAGGTATAACTAAATCCAAATGGCCACGTCAAGTGACTGGTTAGACACAGGTCTGGAACACAAGGTCACGTCAGGGTGGGAGGTACACTCATGTCCACAGTGGATGTGCTAGTCATCTCCCTATTTGTGTTTTTGAGACAGGGTCTGGTATGCAGTTCAGGCCGGCCTGGACTATGTTGTCTAATCTGGCTTTGAACTCACTGTGATCCTCTTGCCTCTGCCTCCCAAGTGCTGGGATTACAGGTGTTTGTGGCCCCGTCATTTCTTTAGCAATCCTAATTCTGTTTAGAAATCCAACTCTTTATATTGCCATGTGCCTGGGAAAGAGATGGCCCTATCCCCACCATAATGCAATTGATCTGAGAATCACTCACCTTGACAGTGATAGGCTAGGTCCTGGCCAAAGGATATAAAATTCCCTGGCAGCTTTTCCTTATTCCTGAACACCAATCAAAGAAACTTGGAAGTTTTGGGGGTTCTTGACGCTCCCCTGGGTGTTGACGTTCACCCACAATACCGCAAAGTGCCATGGTAATCTTGCATCGGGCCCGTGGGAAGCTGGTCTGGTGGTGGCAAAGCAGGGACATATAGAGCTGACCCTTGACGCTACTGGCTCTGCTTTTCTCTGCAGTGAGGTGATACACTGTGCCTGGCCCACCGGAGCACGGGCTGGGGTGTTTTGAGTTTGGGGACAGTTGCATGGGTATGGAATTCTCAACAGTTGGGGGCCGGGGAAATGGCTCAGTAGAATAAGTGCTTCCCTGGGAAGCGCAAGAGCCTGAATTCAATCCCTGGTTCCACAAAAAAAAAAAGAAAGAAAAAGAAAAGTCAGAAAAAAAAGTTGGATAGAATGTGAACCTGGGGCGACTGCCCAGTTAGAAAGTGTACATACAAGGGAAGGCACCAACACAACCAACCTCCTGGCGAGTGGAGAAGCAGCAGCGGACCCCAGGAGGGCGCACTAGGGTAGCTCCATCAGAAATGGATACTGGATGGAACACAACTGTCTAGTTAGCAGTGCTCAGGAACTCAGATGTCCCATCTGTCTGGCATCCTTTATCCTTAGCCTTGGCTGCAACTGTGTCTTCATCTTGCTTATCTGAACTACTGCAACAGCCCCCAATCAATGGACTGGTGCCATTTTAGCAAATTTGAGCAAAGTAGCAGATTCACTCAGGTGCCTTAAGAAAGGCAGCATCTGTGAACAAGTGCACTCAGTCTGGACGCCGCCTGCAGCCTCAGGACACCCACTCATCATCAGAGCCTAACACCTCCACACCCCAGCTCAGGTTCCAGAAGATGAGGGCTCCCTGACTTGCTTCTCACAGCTGTTGGGGAGCCCAGGTATGGAGGGTGCCCTGGGGAAGATACAGCATCTACAAAAGTCTTTGGGTACCACGTGCTAAGACTGACACATGAAACACATTCTAACTTTTGCTACTGACAACCTCCATATTAATTAAAATTTTAGACAATTATGCCAGCGACTATGCTGAACATCTGATGTGCACTGTTTTAATTTGCAGTTGTTTCTTTTAAAACCATACTAGTTGTGAACAAGCCCACTACAAAATGGTATAAGCCTCAAAGGGGGCTGTTAACAATACATACCTGAAGACCTTAGTGGTTGCTCTTGCTTCAGGGCTGGTTATACACAGGAGTTGGTGGCATTACTAAGTCCACTTCCATGGTTCCCTGAGTGCTATCTGATACTGTCCCATGCTCACAGTACAGCTGCCCTCCTAGCAAGTATGGAACTACTGTTCACGGTCTAGTTCTGTAAACCCAAATGGCCCAGCAGCAGGAGGACCTTTTCTGGTAGTTACCACAAAGGAAAGACGAAGATTCTTCCAGAAGCTATTTCAAGTCTTCTTGCTGACCTGTATTTGACTATAGGGCCAGTGACCAGAGGAAAGGAATACCCGAGATGTGAGATAAACCCACTCAGAGTGCTTAGCAGAGTATGGTAGGCAGTTTCCCGAAGAACTGCACACTGTCAGCTGGGGCATGGAGTGAATGTGCAGGGGAGGCTACTTTCTAATGTCCACCGAGTCATCGGAACTGTCATGCAATGGGGACACTATGAAAGCCCCATTTGAAAAACAGGAAACCAGGTTTGGAGGACTAAACAGCGTGCTGAGAGCACTATGAGCAGCACAGGTGTGACAGACTGTGCTGTGGTGCCTGCGCGGGCAGATGTGACCCGGTGGGCAGAGCACCATGTTCCGGTCTTTCCCACTGCAACTTACGTTGCGAATCATGAACCAGCGTATTATTATAACTCCCAGAAGAGAATAAGGACAAATCAACAAAGAACAGAAAACAAAGAAACAAACAGCAAAAGTAACCATAACATACCAATAAAGTATAAAAAAGTTAAAAAAGATTGGCAGAATGGATTTAAAGACACAACCCAGCTACGGCTTACAAGCAACTCCCAGTATGTAGGTGAACTGTAAGTAAAAGCATGGAAAATGTCACAGAATATTAGAGAAAAAGAAAAAACAGAAATGAGTATAATATAAAAACTTCATAGAATAACTGAGTGTCCATAATCCAGCAAGAAGACACAGGGATTCTAAACATGCTTTCACTAAATAACTTGAGTTTTAATACATGAAGCAAAAACTAATTGAGCTGGAAAGAAAAGCAGCAAAACACGTATTATTACAGTTAAGAGATTTCACAACCATTGATAGGACAAGTCAGAAATTCAGCAGGGATATAGAACTTTCTCAACTAAGAGCACATAGGTTCATTTGTAAAACATCAACCAAGGTAACCACACCCAGTCATAAACTTTGAGACATGTAAAGGAAATCAGTAGCAGGCATGGGGGCACATGTCTGTAATCCTAGCACTCAGGAGGCTGAGGAAGGAAGACTGCTGTAGATCTGAGGCCAATCTGGACTGAAGTGAGTTCAAGGCCAGCCTGAACTACATCAGGAGACTCTGTCTTGGGGGGAAAAAAGAAAGAAATGAAGTCAGAGTGTTCACATTAGAAATCAGTAAAAGAAAGAACATCTCCATTCAGAAATTAACATAGCTTAGTGGCACAATACAACTGCAAGGTCTTGTTTGATGCTTGGTACCAGAAAAAAAAAATTAAAGAACATATTTCCAAATAATCTACAGATCAAAGAAATCACAAAGGAAACTTAAACAATATATAGATCTAGGTCCCAAGAGGAATGTATAGAATTTTTTTTTTTATAACAGGGATTGAGAACCCAGGGTCTTTATATTTAAGTTTATACTTTTAACTTTTTAATTTTTAAAAATATTTTTAGACAAGGCCTTCTAAGTTAAGCACCCAAACTAGGTTTCAGCTTGGGATTCTCCTCCCTCAACCTCTCATGATGCTAGGACTTCAGGTATGCAACACTATACCTCGCTAAAAGTAGTCTTGAATCCATAATGGAAGTTCTTTTTTCCAGAAACTAAAAGAGCAAGGTGAGCCTAAAGCAAGCAGAAGACATGACAACAATAAAGAATCAGTGACTTCCCGTTGTGGTCTGACTGGGAAGTCAGGCTTGGCACCCTGTGAAGGCTGCTTGCTTTACCCCTAGTGACTCCACTGCTTATAATCCAGAGCCATCTTTTGAGCATGGAGTTCTGCTATATGCTGGCTGAATACGCGCAGGGCTCCGGTGCTTAGCAGTCCCTTTAAGCCCCATGCGTGTGGCAGGAGCAGGCCAGCAGAAAGGAATCTGTGATTTATTGCTGCAAATTAGGCTCAGGCTGAATGTAGAACCTTGTCCTAGGAAATGGGTCCCCCTTGGCATCTTCAGTGGCCTTGGTAGCACTAGCCACAGAACAAGGTGCCTGCAGGAGGAAGTGTCTTCGCTGCTGCTAAGTCACCAGGCACTAAGGTTCTTTCCAATTCTAGCTGCTACTGTGAGGCGTCTCACAATCCGGGCTATTTAGTCATTTCCTCTGTCTCTGAACAGCAGCTACCAGACTCTGGGCGGATTCAAGGAGTGGGTCCAAGGACAGACAGCTGACAGCCTGGGCTGTGCCTTGTGTGCTCTTGAGGCAGTGATGTCCAGGAGCAGAGCAGGCAGGCCTCAACAGTGAACACTTGGAACAACTCACACTGCTGTTTGAAAGAGATGGGGAGAAGAAAAGGAGGGAGAAAGAAGGGAAGAGTTTTTAAGGGTGAATGTGGGAGAACTCTAAGGATGTTCTCCAGCCTCCCAGCAAGTCTCTGCCAGTCCCCTGGCTCCATAATTCAAAACTCAATTCCTTGGACTAAAACATAGTAAACCCAACTCTTCAATGCTGTCACGTCACAAGTCACAAGGAAATTAACTTATGACTCACAAGCAGGGTCACTACCAAGCCACAATGCAGCGCACGTTGCTCACAGGTAGTGCCCATGGCGCTCCATGATGTAAGTCCTTGGGATGGATCTCAGGCCCTTCACACAGAGCTATATCCCCAACTCTCCCCAACCCTGTTGACAACTTTGAGATGGACTTGGTAAGCTGCAAAACTGCCTAGGTTGGGCTTCACCTTGTAATCGTACCGCAGCCTCCCAGAGTGCTGGCTACACAAGGATGTGCCACAACCAGCTATAGCTAGTTCTCTCAGGCTGTCTCCAACTTGTCCAGAGCAATCATTTCAGAGCATTCAAAGGATTTCTAAGCACAATTTGAGTTCAGTAGACCATAGATTGAGCCACGTATTATATCCCACTGTCCCTCAAGATCTAGGGATCAAACCCAGGATGGTCTACCTCTCAGCTACATCCCTAGGTCTTTTTCTAATAAAATTTGAGACAGGGTCTTTCTATGTTGCCTACACTAGCCTCAAACTCACAATCTTCCTGTCTTACTCTTCTGAGCAACTGGGATTACAGGTGTGAACCAGCCCAAGCAGTGAGCAATCAGTTTGTAACATGTTCTCTTCCTATTGGTCACGTGAAAGTACAGAGAGCACTTTAGGACAGAGCAGTAGGAAAACCACTGTGGGATGAGCACACCTTTGGAGTTTGTTCATTTTTTTTTGGTAAAATTTCCTATGTTACACAGCATGATTTACATATGCACCCACACATTAATCCAGCACAAGATGCATATATTTACCTAATAAGATGTTTTGTAAAACCCAGCATTGGACTGGAACTCCAGATGGGGGAGCATCACAATCTGCAATGTACTGGCCCTGAGGTTGATGGTCATCTCTCACTTAAGACTACCCAAGCCCTCCTGACCCTTGCTGAACAGGACTACACAGACACCTGGCCCTTGCCAGGCTTGTGAAAGCCTCCCAACCCTGCCATGGTCCATGAAGCATGGGTCAGCCTATCCACCTCCTGCAGATCTCATTCCTCACTCAGAACACAAGTTCTTTAACCACTGAGAACTGAACGATGGTCTCTGCTAAGTCATCTCAGTACTTGCTGTGCCCTTCCTTCTCTGACTCACTTTCCTACAGGTGAACCAGGAGGGGAAAGGGAGGAAAGAAGTAAACATTAAGATTTGATTGCACATCTCCCCTAGCCATGAAATGGTAAACAGCTTGATTTTCCTCCTGCCCTAAACATACTTCAGCAGAGCCACCCCCATGAGGCCCACAGCCCAATCTAGAGATAAAGCTATCACTTTAATCCACCAAATTTTGGAGTGGTTATGTGGCAACCGTAAATCAAAACCCTAGCCTATTTCTTAATACATTTCTGAGGACAACACTGTGTGCAAAAAATGTATAATCAACAAGTACTGTACTGAAAATATTTATTGAGCACATACTATACTGCAGCCAGTGTATTAAAGACAGGCAATGGGTGGTGTTTAGATGGGCACAACACACTTATCACAATCGTGAATTCTAACAAGAAATGCAGAATGATCAGTGAATTTAACACTGTGATGTCACTATGTACAGTACAGAACGAAATACAGAGACAAAGAACAGAGCTCCCAGAAAAGATCCAGGCACATGGGTAAGTAAAGCAACAGGAGTGCTGTTACTGACAGTGGAAGAAGACTTGCCATGTGGCAAAAAGGTAAAACTGGATCCCTACACCTCAGGTTTACACACAGACAATCAAATTTCCAGCTGAATTAAAGACACATGTAGGTAAAATATTTAGACTGCTTAAATGAGACCAAGACTCAAATCACAAAAAGTTGGTTAAGTTTTACTACCTACTAAAAACTATAAAAGATACTACTACAAATAAAGCTAAACTGATATGTGGACAGAAATTATTTGTAATATAAAACAAAGGATTAGAATCCAGAACAGATAGATTATCGGTAAGAAAAAAAGATAACCCAGTATAAAAACAGGGAAAATGGGGGAGGGGAATCAGTATCTGCCTCAAGCTCTTTGCCCACTAAATTAAGAACATCCAGCACTACAAAGTCCTACCCACAGCCTTTCGCATGTGCTGATGGCACCAGCACTTATGGGTAAGTCAGCTACTTTGTTACTGACATGTGACTTGTCTATGATCTGAAAATCATGGCAACATTGAGTCTGATGGAGACATGGTAGGTCAGGCATTGTCATTTTAACAAAAGAATTAAGAATCTTGACCCAGGAATATTTCTGTGGCTCACTTGGGTTGAGTGTCTCTGTGAATTCACTCATTCCAGCGCTCACTCTTCATACCCTAACGAACAAGCACTAAGCTCCTCATGCTATGATCAAGTTACAGGTCAACATGGGACTTTACAATGCCAAGTGTGGACCCACCTATGTATTTTTCTCACACACACTGATGGAAATAGACAAAAAAAAAAAAAAAAGAAAAATCATTTAAAAAAAGAGACATTCTTGAAGAAAATTTTAATTAAAAAAAATCAAAAGAAAAACTGAACAGTGCCTAAATCTTTATTTTTCATATCCTACATTTTTCCAAATTAGACAGTTTTACACTGACACAAAAGGAAACTTAAATTACCAATAGTTTACATGAAAGCTTGATTCCAGTCTTAATGAAAAGAAGTAAAACAAAACAAAAAAATCCCTCAAAAATGCTTCCACATTACACTCTCACTGACTTGGCAGCGGCCAGTGCTCCTCCAGTCTTCGATTGTCTGCTGCTTCCCATATAACAGGCTACAAAGCACACAAAACCCACGACTACAGCTCGCTGAAGGGGACACAAAGACAGGGATGCACCATTAGTCACCTGCTGTGATACACTGAACCAGTTTTTAAATATAAACTGCAGAAATTCTGACTCATACAGCAACAAGACCTCCTTTTTTTTTTTTTTTTTTTTTTTTTTTTGCCACCCAGTAGTGGCAACCAGTGATGCAGTGACAGGAGGGACTGATCAGACATATCATGACACCAACTCTTAGCAACTACTCAAATTCATGTCTGGTGACATGGGCCAGATTCTTATTCCTATATTTCCAAATGATAAGTATTATCACACAATTTTACAAGTTAAAAATGTCATTTGTGACTGCTGTATCTCTAAATTAATACACTGAGATACCGCTGAAAGGAATGAGTAAACTTTCTTAAACAAACAAAAAAAAGTATGAAAGCCACACATCATTAGCTATATGTGACACAGCAACAGTCTGCATGCGTCCTCACAGCTTCCTATTGTGCTAACTTCCATTTTTTTTCTGAATGGAAAATCTCAAAACAATTAATAGATATTTTGTTGGTTTTGACATTGTATATAGCATTTTGGCATATCATCTTTGCTTAATTAAAACGATTGCTTTAAAAATCACATCTGAGCAAGGTTTCAGCTCTTGCTGCCAGACTGTCACTGGCTAAGCAGTAACTACAGTGTAATGACCTCATCCAGTCAGCAGCAGGGACCCAGAACAGCACCTCCATGATGAACGGTACTCCACGTGCCCCCCTGCTCTCCTGTGTGCAGCTGTTGAGCTCGACACTTTTGGCCAACAAACAAAGTGAGCATCTATAGCTGGCTTTAGCCGCACACACCTCATGCTGCAATGCTTTCGCTGCAGGGAAAGGATTGTTATTAAAAACCAAGCGTTCACCCTGTGGGCCTTATGACTTGGGGATGAGAATAGCTGGCACTGCCCTGGCCCCTCCTCTGGCAGAAACATGCCATGGAGGGCCCTGGGTCCCAGAGCTTGCCTTTCTAGCATTCACAGTTTCTATTAGTTTAAGAAATCAATTACTTCTTCTTATTTTTTTGGTTCAGTAACCTGACAATTACAAAAAATTGCCATGTTTCTTTAAGAGGTGTTTGAACCGTATCAGCATTATGTATAGTTCTGTGTTTGAATGACAATCAGTCTAATGGAAATGGTCAAATAGATCAGGCATGTAGGAAATCCCCTGGCAGGATAAATCACACATATAGGCAGCACATGGTTTTCATTAGCAGATGATTTTTTTCTTAACCTTCATTTTAAGATCCTGCCAGTTTCTGTTTTTCATGTTTCAAAACCCTTTCACATTAGGTATGATTAGTACATATTTTTGTTCTTTAAAGTATGAAAACATCTAAAGGCTTTAATAAGACTTTCCATTTCCCTGTGCAGCAGAGGCAGAATCAGTCCAACATACCAGTATAAGGAAAAAAAAAAAAAAAAAAAAAA
>NW_004524709.1:6354404-6359539 GCF_000260255.1 Octodon degus | reverse complement strand
AAAAAAAAAAAAAAAAAAAAAACCTCAACAAATTAAAATATTCAAACCACAACATTTAGTTTATCTACATCCAGCTGAACAGCAACATTTATAATATATCAATAATTTTTATCAGATTTTTCTCTGTAGGGTACCTTTAATATGTTCTGATTATTTACAAATGTACAGGCAAAGCACACTCCCAAGTGCACATATTTAATACAGTATTGACTATTTGCATTTACAGGATTTTTCAACAATCTGAAAAAAGATCAACAGTTGAAGATCTTTAAGTATATTACAAAAACTACTGCTAGTTCTTCTTGCACTACAGTATGCTTACTCAGCAAAACTAACGACACGAGATCCACACGGGAACTGAGTAATTCTGATCCACTCCTGCCAACCCAGGGGCCAGTCTCCATGAGCTCTAAGCTGTCTTATACAAAAGTTAAGGCAAAGTCATTTTCAAGTTTAAATAAAATTCAAGTCTTTAAATATTGGATGGAAATAATTTTTTTAAAAAAAACCCTCAGTCTTATTAAATAACATTTTGTGGAATAAACTATATGGTTATATTTAGCAGGAAATATTTTCATGTCTGCTGCTTAGAATACTTAAAAAGAAAAATTTTAGGCATTTTAAAACAAAATAATTTATATTTCACTTTATTACAAACTTGCTAGCTTTAGTGCACTCTTTCTTCAGAAGCACAGCACTTCTAGAAGTGAATCAATGAGACCCTCGTCTTCAGAGGTAAAAGAGCAGGAATTTCTGTCCTCCACCAGCCAAAGCGGGAGAAAACCCGCACACGTCATTCTCTCCTGGCTGCATACTTTGCAATCCACGTGCTGACGCAGAGGTACAGGAAGACTCCACACTGAGCTGACTAAGATGTGGACTCTCTGAGAGTGCTGGGATGGGGTAGGGGCGGTGGACACGGACAGAAATGTGCCACAAGCAGGCACCCCAGGCTGGGAGCCGGGCAGCCAGCTCGCAGGGATCAAAACAACATTGTAACATGGTGGTTTAACTTTGTGGTAAAATGTCAATGGGCAACAAAGTTTGTATTTTCATTTAAGTTCTATTCACAATGTGCTTTGAATTTATTTTACATAACAGCCACTTGAAACTGGAGTGAGAAGCTGGTTACTTGCTTGCAGTACATCAAAATTCAAAGGTATCTGATCTTTCTAGGATCCTCTCCACAGGCTCATTCTGTCTACCAGGATCAAAAAATGACTATATATAAGCCCTGCTAACGGCTTAGAACATAGCTCCCATGCCAGTGTGTGGTGCCTTAACACTGCCAGGCTCTTCCTCTGTAAGGCTGAGGTGGCCCAGTCAGCACCGTCAGCCTTCAGCCAACTGGTGGGATACCTGCAGATATGCATTTGCAGACCAGTTATTAAAGAAAAAGAAAAAAAGATGTAGCATAGTTCCTTTAATTTAGAAAAACTCACTATGTATAGCTTGCATTCAGAGCCACATGGAGGCTTAATAAAAAATATCAATTTGTTAAGATAAATGCATTTTCTATCCTGAAAAAAAATCAGATTTATGCATCACCTCCGGTTAAGCACCAACCTAAAATAAGGTTTATATTAATTAAATCCTGAAAAATAGATTTTTCTCAAGAGGGGGAAAATCTGATTCACAGAAAAATAACTTGCAGGCATCCCATGGGCCTCAAACACTGCAAGCTCCTAACCAGCAACTCATTCTTGTACTGAGTGGGAAGGTTTTTTTTTTTTGTTTGTTTTTTTGTGGTTAATATAGCTCTTTGTGACCCCTCCCAGGCATACGGCTTTCACTGAGGAGACTTTGGGGGAGTGTTCTGTTCTCTGTTGAGACGCTTCGCAACAGCTGGTGGTGAGGTTCGGCGCCCAGGCTGCCTCCTCTGATCTTTCGGGGCTCCAGGAGTGGACTTGAGGTTAGGGGGCTCCCTGTATCTCTCCACGGGCTCAGCAAGCTTCTTTTCCTCCTTCCCACAACTGACAGTGTTTGGCTTCTGTTCCTTTTGTGGTTGCAATGGGGAGGAAGGAGGCTCTTTACTTGTTCTCTGACAAATCTCTGCATAACTGGGCTTTCGTAATTCCTAGAAACAAACATGCGATTATATACGCAAATGGCGTCTCCAGGGGTGACATGGGAAATTAAGACCAAAATGAGCAAAGATTTAATTGTAAGTAAATTTCCATCTTCAGGAGATTTTACTTTTAAAAGTTCATAAAAATCAATGATTTGGCTTCACTGCAATACAATTTTCCCACCAGGATGCTCTAGAAATAGTTTTTTAAAATGGCTAAAGTTAGAAAAGATATAGGTGCTGACCGAACTGATCTGACATGCAGCCTTTAAGCATTCTTGGGCAATATGGAAGCCTAAGACCCTCACCCCCTTGCCAAGATGCACCCAGGAAGACAAACACTGCTTTCTTTAACATGAGACAGTGCAAAGTGCTCACAAGAGGGAAAAAGCAACAAGCTGCCAAGCATTATTTAAAGAAAAACAAAAAAACTCTTTTCAAACTACAGAGGACTGGAAGTTTGTGCTTAAAAACAGTGAAGGCAAAACTTCAAAATGAAGTTTAATAGGGTTTCAGGTACAAGGAGCTAAAGAGGAAAAAAAAAATTCAACAAAAACCACTTATAAAGTTAGTACACTAAAGCTGTACGATTATCTTAGTTCAGACTCAACCTATGGGTAACGGCTTACTTCCTAAATCTTAATGATATCACCTCACCCAACATCAAATTAGAGATCACACAAATCAGAGCCAGAGAAGCTACATTTAACAAAGACAAAAACTACCAGATAGGAAGAGTCACTGGGATTCAGACCCACTGGACTCACAGGGTAAGAGGTTACCCATCTTTCTCCTTTTCAGCTGTTCTTCTAAATTTTATGTTAAAACAAGTAACACAAGTTTAGAATAAATGCTCAAGGGATCACAAATTCTATGGAAGAATAGAAGTTGAGATATTGTTACTAATTAAGAAATCATTATCCACTCACACTGAAGTAGAAAGATTCCATGGCTGTGGTACAGCAAAATAATCAAGAGTAGTTGATGAAAAATTATTAGAAAATATTAAAGGCATTTGGTACAGAAAATACAATATTCACAGACAAAACTCAGACCCCATCAAATTAGATTTGCATTAAAAAGAAAATGAGCTAATGCATAAGGATAGTCCTGTATCTTTTTACCATATCAGAACCTCAGGGACTGCTGCAGAGGAGGGAAAGCACAAGATACTTACCGTGGAAGCTCCGTTCACCTGCACCGATTTACATGTGGTTGTAGTAACGGCAGAAGGGAGTCTGTCGACACTCTGGATTTCCCTCTGTTTTTCTACCACCTTAGGATCCCTATAAAAATGCCACCCAGTATGAGAACCTTGTGCAACATTATACGTCAGATTTGTAACTAGTCGAGTGTTGGTAGAGTGAGAGCATCAATACTCACTCAGGAACACGGGCTGGGGAAGGGGGTCGTTCATATGTTGCTGATACAGCACAGGAAACCGGCACTGAGGGCTCTCTTGGGACCACCGCAGAAACAGTATTTGTATTTGCATCTGCACTGAGGCTCTGAAAATCACCACAATAATAATTTATGACAGGGTAAAGAGAAAAGCCCTTGTCAAATCTTTGCTAAAGAAGGAAAGAGTCTCATATAAGTACAGAAACATCTGAAAAACTATCTTGTCACCAGTTCAGAGAGGCTCACCTAAGACAAAAGATGAGAGTCACAGAAAGATCTCTGAACATACCCTTATACTCGGGCGCTGCAGTCCTCAGGCCTTACCCACACAGAAGTCCTCAGCTGCTTAGTCTCCTGCCAGCCCTTGTGGCACTAGACATTTATACCAAAATACTCAATAGTGGCCATGTGCTGGTGCTGGTCATGACCAGCAGCTATGTAAGCTATTTACACCTGCACCAAGGAGATGTGCCTGCACTGAAATCCTGCTGACTTGGACTTAATATTCACTGGAACATCCTCCACCCCAAAACCATCTTATGGTTCATTTTTCCTTAAAAGAGCTTGCTTCCCATCTTCTGGTAGGGCAGACTCAGACCAGTGCCGAATAAAGCTATGTGTCCATCCCGCCCCAGGAGAATAGTGAGAACTGCAGCACCCCACTGAAAAACGCTAAGCCACAGCAGGAGGACATTGGAAAAGACAGCCTTTTCCAGCAAAGATGTCAAAAAGATTTCAAGTGTGTCCTTTGCTAAATGAATGTTCAGCCTTCTTTCTCTGAGCAATACAGAAACAGGCTTATGTCCTGGAGTCTCTCTTCTGCATTTCCATTATAATTATCTGCAAGCTTGTTTTTTCAATTGACTAACCAAATACATCTCATACATCTGGAACTTCAGAGCTTGCCACATCCTGGCATGTCACAAACGCTCAAGTACCTACTAGATGTAGAGTTCCTAACAGTTCATCATGACTCATTCTTGTAACCAAAATAAGTAAACTGATACCTCTATAGCTACATAAATTTGAGTACCTTGTGGTGGGTGGTATCAAAAGGAGTTCTCACCTTAATTCACAAACAACCCTGGGAAGCAGGTACATTAATGTTTCCAACTTAACTAGTGAGGAAAGAGGGAAGTACAGCAGTCAAATAAATTTGCCTTCGGTCACAAAAAGCAAGGACTGAATCAATCCAGATCTTCCTAATCCAGCCAGTGACTTCCTATATCTCATAAGTATTTCATAAAGGTTCAATCGTATTCATATTGTATGTAATGCCATATTTGTTAGGTAATTTTAAAAAGACAACAGCACAAATATGTAGTGGATTTAGGTATAAAAACCAAAATTTTCCTACATGCTGCACTGGCCCCACCCCCAGGTGCACTGAGCCGGTGCATGTCTGTAATTCTGGCGCCAGGGAGGCTGAAAATAAAAGGATCACTATGAGTCCAAGCTCGGAGTCAGACCCTGTAACAAATGCACTAAAAAAAGCTATCTATCTACACACATATATACAGGAACAAAAGTATCTTAAAATGCATGCCTCATCATTCAAAGTAGGTTTTAAAGGTTCAAAAGTGAAATAAAGGGGGCCTGCCCATTAGCTCAGTTGTTTAAGTGCCTGCTTAAACAAAGCCCTCAAGCTCAAGATGCTGTGGTTTGA
>NW_004524709.1:6345371-6354304 GCF_000260255.1 Octodon degus | reverse complement strand
GAAATAAAAGAGGTACAGACTCTGAAGCCTTTCCAGTCTGAGAACCAGAATCTTTTATGACTATATTCAAGCTGAAGGCCACTAGCTTAGTAGAGCCATGGGAAAAAAAGTTTCCTTTTGTAAAAGTGTGCTGATATTCAGTTATGTTCTGTTCTGATGCTACTTAAATACATATATATTTCAGCACTGCGTGAAGAGTTCAGAGTGACCACAGACCTCACACCATTAAGAGTGGGCTACACTGCCTCCCTCTGAAGTCCCTCCTTGCAGCTCTATAATCAAGTGTCCAGTAAAAAGCAAGTACAGATGTGCTACTAAGCAGCAACAATACAGACTAGGTAATGAAACCATGAAATTAAGCTCAGACTTTTTATTCATTTTTAATTTTTTTTATTTTGTATTTTAGGCAAGGATCTACAGGGTGTCAGGGTCTCACTACTAGATAGGACTTGTAGTGATCTGCCTGTTGACAGCCTCCCAAGTGCTGGGATTACAGGTGTGTGCCACCACGCCCAGTCTCATTCCCCATTTCAGTGTGCCTCAGCAGCAGGGCCATCAGGGCAGGCCCATGGATTTAACTCCCTGCCCTTGTCCCTGCTTGCAAGTGCTTTAATCTACTGAGCTATTTGGCTGGCCCTTAGGCTCAGGCTTTTTAAAAGTATTATTCTTTCAAAAGAAATTTTACACAGAAACTCAAAGTGTACAAAGTAGTAGCTACTGTTTTTGAAGCCAGGGAAGAGCCCGCCTCTTGTTTTATCATCACCCAGGGGGTCGGATCAAAACTTGAAAACCAGAATTTATGACTGTTTAAGTGCTGTAACACTCTAACACCACACTACATAGTGGGAATAACTTAGAAATTATTGCACAGAAATTTAACATGTAGAATAATTTACAAAACATGTCAAATCTAACATGTAACCATTACCAGAAAAAAACCAGCATCTTGCAATGCCCACAACTCTCAAGACTAAAGAAACAGGGCCAATTACCACCAACCAATATGAAAAGGACTGAACACTTCACCTAAACTTAGTCTTAAAATACTGCAGCAAAATTAATCTTAAAACTGCTTTAACTGAGAATTAATGTATTTACTACAGCAGTATTAAACTTAGACTGTGAAACAGTACCTTTTCCCCAAATCCAGAGATAATGGAGATCCTGACTCCACAGATCTGGGACAGTAGAAAGGGTAGCTGTTGTGGTTTATACTGGAAGAAGACATATGGATAATTCTGATGTACAGACACAGTTGAGAACTGCAATACAGTATAAGGAATGCCTATAACCAGTACTGCTCCACAAGCTCTCCCAGGGATGCCAATGCATCATTAATTATAGGGCAGAAAGCCATTCTTTGTACTTTCCTAGAGCCTTCAAACACTGATCCTAGTAGGGGGACAAATCCTACTATGCACCCATTAGCTACATTAAAGTACAGAAAACCAATGAGAAGCTGCCTTCCTTGACTTAAGCAGCTCTAGTTGATTCCTGGGATGATGAATACCACACTAAAATCATTCTGGATGATAACCTATAAAGTTCACCCCAAGGCCAACGAATTACAGCAAAGTGACTATAGGTTTCTTGCTACTCATCTCATGTAATTACTAAAAATTGTATTGCTTCCAGTATAATTCAGATTTTCTTTCATTCTGTTGTGAAATGAAGGGGATCTGAACAACCATGAAAACAAAACCTAAGTGTCTTCATGAGAGTGTACCTAGGACATCATGGTGCAGACTCCATCTCTGACCTTAGCAGACAACAAGAAGACAGACAGCCTGGTCCTGGCTTCAACATTGATCTTACTACTCCATACCTGTGTGACTTGTAAATTACCTGAACCCTCCAAACCTCTTATGAGTATTCAAAGCCCCTGGTCAAAGTAAGTGCTTAGTAAATGCCAGCTACTACTAGAATTGTAATGAAAATCTTACTCTTTCTTTTGATGATCCTATTATCAAGCTAGAAAGCCTGTTTTCAAACAAGTCTTCTGCCTTCAAATTCCCCGCAGCTCCAGGTAATGGGGGGAAGCTGGACAGCCCCAGTTCAAAGCTTGGTGATGGAGGCTTCGGTGGTGTTGGAGACTGAGTCTGACTGCTCTGCAATACAACGAAACCCCGTAAAGTTATACAGACACAGAGAGGCACAGCACGAATAAAGCAAAGAACTATGATTCCGAAAGTAGCCTGAAAAAAGCCTGAAGTCCCAACAATCCTGAGGTCCACCTGACTTCAAGTTAAAAATCTCCCACAATCTCTGTTGAAAGAACTGTTCCCCATGTGAGCAGATTCTAGAGAATATGTGAGAGCTCAATAAAGAGGAGGATAAAGGACAAAAACGGATTCATGCTGACTGAAATCCCACTCTTTTTGGGCATGTTTGCCTGTTTCTTGACTTTCAAGTGGTGCAGGTGTCTGCTATTAAGCTTAATTTTCCCTAACTTGTGCTTATTAATCACCTAACAGTTACATGCTCCCTATAACATATCATAATGAACAAAACTCTCAATCTAGTGTATTGCTAAGTTATATACAAAACACAATGACTTCGAAGTTAATTTTATGAAATTGTTTTCTTTTGCGGTACTGGGTGTTGAACTCAGGACCCTGGGCTTGCCAGGCACATGCTTATTCTACTGAGCTATCTCCCCAGCCCTTCAAAGTTAGTTTTAGTTTTAGAGGCTTTATTTAAAAGATTTTCCTGTGTCTGGGGTGAATGTAGCCTTTCAGAAGTAGACAGTCATGATTCCTCCTCCCCCAAAAAAGTATCAAATTCTGTTTTTCAGGAGAAGGGAGGTAAGCAATATGCTGAAGTCGGAAAACGATAGGACCTATGAGGCTTGATTTTGAAGATATAGTGAGTGCTCTTTTGTATTTTTTAGGATTTGAATGCCTTTGGGATCAGGTATGAATGCTGCTATTAGATAAGTCCAAATGCTGATATATTTGCTACTTGTCTGTAAAAATTTTAAAAACTCATTTAGATACAACAATTAGTACTATTCTGTATTCCTAGAAGTTCTAAGTCAGTGGTGGTGATCCTATGGCACACGTATAGCAGTGGGCTATTTGTTATCACTGAAAACTCAAAAGTTTGCCATCACTGTGATAAGCAGTGCAGCAGCAACAGGAAGAGAAGAAATGGCACACGAATAGCAGTGGGCTCTTTGTTATCCCTGAAAGCTCTAAGAAGTTTGCCATCACCGTTATAAGCAGTGCAGCAGCAGAAGGAAGAGCAGAGAAGGGGAGGAGGGGGAGGAGGAGGAGGAGGAAGAGGAGGAAGAGGAGGAGAGGAGAGGACTGAAGGAGGGGAGGAGGGGAGAAGGAGAGGAGGTGAGAAGGAAGAGAGGAAGGAGGAAGAGGGGGAGGAGGAGAAAGGGAGGAAGAGAAGGAGAAGAATCAAAAATGTAAGTGGGATTGTTTCCTGGCAGGCATCACAGCATGATGTCTTATAATAGAGATGCAGAAAACAACCTTCCTAGTTTAAATGATCATAGGGAATCATTAATTCCAAATGGAATGATCCAATATAAACTGCCTTACCAAAGGGCTAGCCCAACCTAGACCAGACTGACTTCAGTAAAAAGAGAATTTCTAGCTCTAAACAGACAGAATGCACATTTGAGCTAAGCAGCACATACATGATGGCTCAAGGGGTAGAGCAAGAGTTTTAAGGTTTTTCCAGGTTTCTAGGTATGGAATCCTATACTTGCAAGTCCACTGGGTAACTTCCTTCAAGACACCACTGGGTGTTTTTAACCACACTGCTGATTCTTCCACAATAATCTCATACCAGCTGTGTTGAAATCCCAGACTCTCTTAAATTTAAGTCAGAATACTTTCCTTAAGAGAAATTGTTTAATTAATTCAAACTAAATGACCATGTCTCACTTAACATGCACACAAACTTATTACTTATTTTTGAGTTTATTCTGTCTTAAGTTATAGTGGAAAGGAAAAAAATGTTTCATATATAGTGGGGAGATGTCACATTCAATAAAAAAGATGAACAAACTCCTACACACAGGAAGCTAATTAGGCTTGACGAAACGAAATGGCTCCAGTTACAGTGGTACCCCTTATTGGCAGTTTTGTTTTCTGTAGTTTTGTTTTTGGCCAAAATACTAAAGAAAATCTAAGAAATAAAAAATTCCTAAGTTTTAAACTGTGTTGTTCTAAGTAGCATGATGAACACTGTACTGTCCTGCCTGAGATGTGAATCACTCCTCTGCCCACTGTACCACTGTTAGACACTACCCATCCCTTACCATTTGGTAGCCATCTCCATCATCAGCTCAACTGTGTGACACTGCTGCACTTGTGTGCTAGCAGCTCTTATTGTGGTCCCAATTATGGTCCTAAACTGCAAAACTGTGATGTTGGCAATGTAGATGTGTTAAATTGAAACCCCAAAGTGCTTCTTTTAAAGTGAAACAGTGAAAGCTCTTGGCTTAAGAAAACTCTTATGCTAAAGCTCCTAAGAGCTACAGTAAGAATGAGTCTTCTATCCATGGGTTTGAGAAGGAAGAAAAAGAATTTTCTGCTAGCTTGCTGTTGCATCTCATATTACACATGTTATAAGCACAGTATGTGGTAAGAGCACAGTTCAGATGAAAAAGAAAATAAATTACAGGGTTTGGTACCACCTACGTTTCAGGCATCCACTGGAAGCACTAGAACATTTTTAGAATATCCTCCATTGATAAAGGGTAAGAAACTTCTGTGTCTTACACTGTGTAAGAGTTCCCAACACTGAAGAACTAATCCACACACTCATGTAGCCTGCAGTATGTGCAAGAGTAACTACTGGTTGCCCATTTTACAGCACATGTATCTACAAACTATGGAGCAGCACTAAGAGACTAATATAGTAATCAATTTCTAAGAACTCCAGAATTTCTTCTTTAGATCACTAGATGTCAGTTATTACTGATAGACATCACATTAAAAGAAAGTCTTTGAAATGTTCCTTTTCATGTCCTAGCATTAATCCATTTAATTAACTTAATTAAATGTTTATTCAGAGTTAAGAGTTACATGTCTTGTTAAAGTGATATATGCTTTATATACTCACTGCAAACTTTTCCTCTCTTTTCTTCCGATAGCCAAATGAATTCTTCCTGGAGGAGGGTAAAGCAAAAGATTATTTTTTTCTCAGTTGGAAAACTTAGTCTCAGTTACTTTTCTCTCATTGCTGGGACAAAATAGCCAGCACCCAAAATTAGGGGAAAAAAAGTTTATTTAGCTCACAGTAGAGGTTTCCAAGGCAGAGTGGCACACAGCAGAGGTTCATGGCAGTGGAAAACACCAAAAAGAAAAAGGAGAGGCAGTGGCTGGAGCAGCTACCTGCTCCCTCCTTACGTTGTGATGCAGATTATCCATCCTAGGGTAGATGCAGCACCCACACCCACAATCCTAGCCCTAGATCATTAATTAATCATAAACTCTAGAAGCTACCCCATGACTGCATGAGGCTTTGGGGGGAAAACTAGACACAAAATATAATAGTAAGTATATATTTACATAGATATGCTCAAAGAATAAATCAATTCAGTCTTTTTTATTTTGTAATCTTTGAGAAATGAATTTTGTTCCTAAAAACCTAACTTTAAAAATAAGCAAAACAACTACAAAATTTATAGTAATCAAATGTCCAAATAAGGTAACCTTTAAAAATGTATTAAATAATTTATATATAGAATTTTTGTTAAGATATGAGCACATGAACAAGATGTAAAATCTGATATCAAATTATATACATGAGTTATTAAAAACAGTAATAAGTCTTATCAAATGTGTATGTTTATCATTAACACTTGTTTTTATCAAGCGGGGTACGGTGACACACCCTTGTAATTCCAGCACTGGGGAGGCTGAGGCAGGAGGATCGCTGTGTTCAAGATCTGCCTGGGCTACAAAATGAGTTGAAGGCCAGACTGAACTGCATAGTGAGACCCTGTCTCAAAAGACAAAAAAAAACAAAAACTTCTCACATTTCAACTGAACACAAAGACTCTACCCATCTTTTACTATATGAGTAGGGAAATATATTAGAAATAAACTTGTTTCTTTTATGTATAGATGACTACAAGGTGTCTTGCCTAACATGGTATAACTAAGTTCACATGGTGAACTTGGATCCCTTACTTTCTGTGTCAAACAGAGATTTGGCATGGGAGCTCTGTGGACCTCTGCCTAGTTCCTCTAGAATTCATTCATCCAAACCAAAGTCATTTTCATGTTAGGAGCGCCACATGACCCACTGCTCCTTCAAGCTACTAGGCTCTATTAGGTACAAACTTAACCCCAGGTTTAGTGGCCACTACCTCAACTGATTCTGCATTACTTGGTCCCCCCTGGCTTTTCAGTCTCAATTACATGATGAGTAACTCAGAATCAAAATAGCTGGTGTGGCTTGTTTTCCTGACTAATATATGGTCTAGTTCTAATTCTATTAAACCATGCTACCTATGGCCAGTCTATCTTACAATCTCACCAAGAGAGAACAGATACCCATCTTATCACTACAGACAGGATTAACTGTTTCTGGATTCCTCTTATAATTTTTAACTCTCAAACTGCATTGAAAGCAAGTAATTTCATTTGTTTGGTTTCACTTTATTGTCCTTCAGATCCTTCAAACCAAAGACTAATTCAAAGCAAGGGCTTTACTCTCTTCAATTCTAGGAAGACTAAGAGAAGTAAGGAAAATGTAGAAGCAAAGGCTAAACCCGAAAGAATGAGGTTGAAAGAAAAGAAGTTACCTCTAAAACACAAAAGCACAGTTGAATCAGCAAATGCTGAGTAGAATGAAGATGTTGCAGTAAGTTACCCATAAGGCATAGCTAGTCATTAATGGAAATGGCTACAATTAATAGATTTTCAGGGTAAGTCAAACATCATTCTATTGAAAGATGATATTTTGGGTTTCATGGCCAGAGAAATCAAGGCCTGTCTTCAAAAGACAGGCTAACTCTCAAGGCAACTGGTTACTTCAAACAAAAGGCAGATCTCATTTCACCATACTGAAACTCCTACAGCTCTTAAGAAAGAATATAAAAACCCCAGCACATGGCGTACTGATTATTAAGCCTACTGTTGAGACTCACTGCTCAGGAAAGAAAAAAGTTTCCTTTTAAAATATTACTTATGGGGGGGGGGGAGGACTACCCGCTCACCCCCCCCTCCTGTCCCTCTCTCGGGACAGGAGCTTTCTTTCTCTCAATATATTCTGCTCATAACCTCCGTTTGTTAAGCCTGGTTGATTTTTAATATAACTCCAGTATTTCATGCTGATAGTTAATACATATGTGACCTCTCTTAACTAAAGCTAGAGGGACTTACAATAAACTGTCAAGACTCCATGAATAAAGGGGTCTAAGAGCTAGTGAGTTACGATTGCTAGGTCTCAAAAAGGTTTATAAATGTACCTATTAGTGCGAATGTTCATGCTTTGATTATATATGTTCTAATCTCTCAGATAATTTGTTACTTCTAGAAAATAACCAAAACCCAGGGAATCATACAGGTAAAATCTAAAACCAAAAAGTTATATCTTACTTAGTGAGCCCCAGATTTCTGACACAAGCTATAAAAGTTAAAAGGGTTTGCAGGAATAAATTTGTCTGAGTTGAGATGTTTCATAGTAAAAAGGATACAAAATAAAATTATAGATGGAAAATAAAAATGGGGATACTAGCAGGCTACAGGAAAGCCAGAGAGAAGAGACATTTCAAGCAGAAATGTCCACAGTTGCTAGAGAAGGAAAAAGAAAGTGTTTATGATGGAGTCAGAGGAAGTTTCAGATTGAGGTGGTCCTGTGTCTTCCCTCTCAGTCTGAGGGAACCAATGTTAACTGCCAATATAAGGAGAAATCCTGTTAAACTTTCAATAGATTGCTTATACAGGGGCCGGGGAGATGGCTCAGTAGGATAAGCGCTTGACTGGCAAATGCAAAGATCTGAGTTCAATCCCCGGTTCCACAAAAAAAAAAAAAAAAAAGATTGCTTATACAGATTTGTCAGTAATTACCCAGCCAGTGGCCTACTTGCAAATGGGAAAATACTGTTTTCCCTATGCCCGGTAATTCATGTTCCCCAGTAATAATAGGGGAACTATTCTCATGAATTGTTTGAGACAGTACCCAATGGCCATGAAAGATAAAAGGTTTAAACCCCACATTTAAGAGATCTGCTAATGGACCTAAAAAAAAAAAAAAATGTTCTGACTAGTGTTTTATTTGGCCAATGTATGTTTTGCAACTTGGAAGAGGCAGACACTCCCATATGGGCCATACCTCAAGACCAAGACAAAAAGAGGAAGCACAGCTACATACTTCCCTAGGGATGGGCATTAGGGATTGATATCCTAAATAGTATCAATCAACTTGAAATGAGTCACTAGCCCAACCCCCAACAGGAAGAGACCCTGTTCCATATTTGTGCCCACTTGCTAAGTGACTCACTTTCCCATTTTTTTTTTTTTAGAAATGTAGAAATTTTTATTGTGTTCAGATATTCCTTAGAATGAGCTTAAAGTGTGTATGTAAAAAGCAGAGTCTAGAAAACAGATTTATGATTGTAAGCCTTATCCTTCATTACAGAGATGTAAGAACTACCTACACATAGAACACTATTTCCTGGAGTAATAACTGAAAAAAGTCTCAGAGGATGTGAACTTGGAAGATCTCCTTGCCTGTCAAGCTGTTCCCTTCAGGTCACAAGACTGAGGTTACAAATGGACATATTTTTCTCTTGAATTCAAATCTTTACAACAGTTCAAATACTCTTCCCTGAATGCATCAGCTCAAAGGCCTCATTAATTTGGTCAAAGGGCAGATTGCCAGTCACAAATTCATCCACTTTTATCTTTTTGGACATATATTCAGACACCAACTTTGGAACACTTTCTACACTCTTCCATCCT
>NW_004524709.1:6341524-6345271 GCF_000260255.1 Octodon degus | reverse complement strand
CATGACCTTCACATTTCCAATACACTCAAAGGAATAATCCACTCCTCCATCAGTCATCTCAATGAGTACCTCTTGGATGGGTTTACTGAAGTCCTGGGGATTAATACATTCAGAGGCTCCAAATGCTTTGGCCCTTGCATATTTATCTTTATTGATGTCCACACCAATGATTCGGGATGCACCAGCTACTTTACAGCCCATGATAACTGCCAATCCAACTCCTCCCAGGCCAAAGACAGCACAAGTAGAGCCAGGCTCCACCTAACAGTAAAGACAGTATATCAGATACTCATTCTACAAGAGTGTATGAAATCACTAGGTTTTTACATAGCAGGCCAGTGTCACAACCTCAGCAAAACTTTGGTGAGTTGAATTAGGAGGCAAAAGCTACCTCTTACCTTAGCAGTATTTACAACAGCTCCATAACCAGTTGAAATACCACAACCAAGAAGGCAGACTTTATCCAAAGGTGCCATAGGATCTATTTTAGCCACAGAGATATCTGCTACAACTGTGTACTCAGAAAATGTGCTGGTTCCCATATAATGTAAAATGGTCTTTCCTTTGCAAGTAAATCTGCTACTACCATCTGGCATCAGTCCTTTCCCCTGAGTCACTCTTATCTTCTGGCAAAGGTTTGTTTTTGGATTCAGACAAAATTTGCATTCTCCACATTGTGGTATGTAAAGTGGGATGACATTATCACCTGCCTTAAATTTAGTAACTCCTTCACCAACACTTTCTACAATCCCAGCACCTTCATGTCCCAAGATCACTGGAAAACACCCCTCTGGATCAGCTCCACTCAGGGTATATGCATCAGTATGGCAAACTGCAGTGGCAATAATCTTAATTCGAACTTCATGAGCCTTTGGGGGTGCTACCTCAATCTCCTCTATGGAAAGAGGCTTTCCAGGTTCCCAAGCAACTGCAGCCTTGCATTTGATAACCTGGGGCGCCATCCTCACAGAGGCGTCCGCACCGGAGGGCTAGGGAGACCGTGCGCAGAACTAGGCTGCCCACTTTCCCATTTGATACTGGACTTAATCAATTTTACCTGAGCAATGGTGCTTGTAATCTCATTGGTTGACCACTGTTTGGTCCCACCTCATGCCCAACTAAGCAAGTTCCCATGTCTTCTCCACCACCTTAGACCTGCCTCACCACATGGTTTTCCTCTATAAAAGTCCCTGAAAGAGACAACTTCGGGGGGAGACTACCTGCTCAGCCCCCACCCACACACCCCCGTCCCTCTCTCGGGACAGGAGCTTTCTTTCTCTCAATAAACATATTCTGCTCATAAAAAATTAAAAAAATAAAAAACAAAATATTACTTATCAGTAAGGTCTCTAAAAGAAATGAGATTAATCAATTGTGTTTTCAACACTGCTAACACAAAATCCATTCTGTCATCCATGGATCAAACAGTAATTTCAAATTTCTTTGGAGGTACTAGGCAATGAAACTGGGGGAAAAAATAAATAAAATAAAATAAAGAAACTGGGGAATGCTGAGCTACATCACCAGCACTTTTTATCATGAGACAGTGTCTTATTTGCAAAACTCCTGAATCAGCTTCCCAATTAGCATGTGCCACCAGACCTGGTCAAGTCTTAATATATGTTCTGGAAAGGATTAACCATCAATAATGCAATTAGGAAAATCTGATTCATGGGAAGAGGTCAAATATCAATATTAACAGGAGTTTGGAAAGAAGTGATTCCCCTTCCCATAGATGACTTTGAATAATTTAGTTCACTGAAGGAAAACAAATGCAGAAATAGCAAAAGGAATAATTAAAATGCAACCTGAAGACGTCACTGAACTGCTACAATCTCATAAAGTTCGGGGACAGGGACTCACTAAATCACTAAGTTTTCCAGGTTAGCCTCAAATGTTTAATCCTACTCCTGCTTGATCCCTCCTCAATGTTAGGTTTATAGTTGTGTAACACCATACTCAGCTAGATGTTGCTTTTTTTTTTTTTAAAGCAAAGACCCTAGGAATACTGCTGTGATTATGATTATGATAAAACATTTAGAATATTGTATAAACCCATTTGATAAGTAAAGGTACGTTTTGAAAGAGGACTGGTTTCACTTTAGAAAGTTCTCTTGGGGTATGATGCTATCAAATAATTTTTTGTGCAACAGAGAACTCTTGTAAAATACAGTTAATCAATGCAGCAAAATTCACTATTGTCATTTTTTAAAGAAAATGCCACAGCCACCACAACCTTTACCACATGGAAACCATCTGTTCATGGCAAGATTCTTCACCAGCAGAAAGACTAGAACTTGGTGAAAGGTCACACAGCATTTTGTATCAATTAAATTTTTTAAAAGTATTTGTACTGTTTTATATATATGACGCTACTAAGTACACATTAGGCTACTGAAGAATAGTGACAAAAAATTTTTATGTATACTAGGAAACAACTTTATTGTGTTATTCGCTTTATTGTGGTAATCTGCAGTGAAATCTGCAGTATCTTAGAAATATATTATCCATGTACTAGAAAAAAGAATGAACAATTTTGGTGTTCTTGTAGGTCAGACATTAGAGTATGCCCTTTGAATCAGAAGTTCAGAAATATTTTCATTTAAAGGTTTCATATAAGGGGGAAGAAAAAAAAAAAAAACCTAGGTAAGATGAATTGCTTGCTCATCACTTGCTAGAGGGAATCCCTGAGAATCCTTATGAAATCAATAACTAAGGATGAAATGACACTGTTAAGACTGGAACGGACATGAATTCTTTCAACCCAACTGCATCTTTTCTAATTTCAGCCTTTAAAAGTGATATAAATAAGAAGCGTAAACTAGCAAGAAATAAAGATCCAGGTGTAGCAAAGCAAATATTGAGAATGAAGTGAGTATACAAAAAGTTGAGTTTGGGCCGGCCTGATAGCTTAGTGGACTAAAGTGCCTCCTTAGGCAGAGCACAGTGGTATGGTTCAATCCCCCATGTGTGGTGCTGGCCCCGCCCCCAGGGCACACTGAGATGGAGACTGAGACTGGGTGTGGTGGCACGTGCCTGTAATCCCAGCACTTGGGAGGCTGAAAACGGGAGAATTACTACTGAGTCCAACCTATGTAGAGACCCTGGAGATCCTGTCCTAAAAACGGGGGTTGGGGGGAAGGGGGGAAGGGATGAGTTTCATAGCTTAGCGGACTGAAGTGCCTGCTTAGGTAAATGCAGGGACCAGTGTTTGCTCCCCAGCATGCTGTGCCAGCCCCGCCCCTAAGGCTTACTGAGATAGTGACTGAGGCTGAGTGTGTCGGCGCCTGCCTATAAAACCAGTGCTTGGGAGGCTGAAAATAGGAGGATCTGTGTAGTGAAACCCTGTAGACCTTGTACTAAATACATTGAGGGTTTCATAATGCATGGTAACAACCTAAAGTAACTACAAGAGATACCAAGGATGTTAACATTTCTCACCCAAGGATGGATGAACACACAAGGACAGGTACCAATTCATAATGACAACTTTTGTTGACAGACAAATTTAGTAGAAATGAAACTTAACCATTCGTTTCTCTGGCTACCAAACTCCTGAATCTGTTTACTGTATCTTACTGCAAGCTAGAAAGAGAGCAAGTTTAGGAGTCCATGGGGGCAAAGCCTGGAAGCCACCTCATGAAGGCAGGACCTGGACAGCCAAGGACAACTACCAAGGTGAGACAGCAGGCACACAATCTGGAAACTGCAGAATTCCACTTTTTCTGTAAAGAATATATATATATA
>NW_004524709.1:6329317-6341424 GCF_000260255.1 Octodon degus | reverse complement strand
AATTCCATCTACTGTTCTCTCAGAATAAAAATTTCATGCCACATAAAAACAAAACCAAAAAAACCAGTTAAGCCTCTGTTTTGAAAGTAACTATTCTCATCAATTATATACAATATTTGACATTTCTAGCTTTTACTTCAAATTTCTGAGCTAGATTAGAAAATAATTATAAAACATAACTAAAATAAGGAAACTTAAAAATGTTAACAGTTTCTGATAGGTAAACAACAAAACGTATAAGGAACTTACCTTCCTCTCCCTAAACCAGGAGAGGATTCAAGACTACTTGGCTCCACACGCCCAGTTCCAATATCTCTCTTGGCATAAGCTGAAGGGTTTTGTATTCGGGTTCTACTTTGCCCTGTTTGCCTTGTCTGTGGGCTCCGGACGCCATTAATTAATCGATCTGCAGTGAAGTTAAATATTGAAGGACTTTCTAGCAGCCCAGGTCCTCTTTCTGCACTAGGAATCGCATGGCGCAAATGAGACTTACTAGGATTCCTATAAATAAAATATTTGCATATGTTCAAATAAGCAGTCAAGGTGCTACATAGTGAACATGCTAATGCAAAATATCTAAGCTAAAAGCTACTACAGAATTTAATAAATATAAAAACATTGCTTAGAATAGTTAACATACAACACATAGGATACTGCAAATTTATCAATCATATGTCACCCGATTCACTGGTTTGGTTCACTGGCTCACTAGTTTGTTAGTCCAGGTCTAAGTTAAAATCAGAGGCATGTATTCATGGTACATGTTGTCCCAAAAACCTCTGAAGTCAATCTACTCCTTTATGAAAGCAACTGATTTTGGTGCTTAGCCTTTACAGACTTCATAGGTAATATGTTTCAAATGTTTACTCTTGATTAGTACTGTGTCAGATGTATCCAACAATAGTTACTGAAAAAAAAAAAAACAAAAACATGAAGCTTGTAGGCACTGAATCATTTTTACAACTTGCCTGTTTCTAGGAGGATACTGTCTGAGTGAAGCCAAAGGAGATGCTGCAGGCTTGAAGGTTGGAGATGTAAACCCATTTATAAATCCAGTATTTGGAAATGGAGTTACCTAAATTCATTAAAAATAAGTAAACACATCATCAAATAAACTATAAATTAGTTAATACTATTATTCTATCTTGATATAATTTATTTCCTCTTCTTACCAGAAACATAATGTTCCAAATTATGCTTAACAGGAGATGTAAGGTAAGAGGAACATTTTATTTTTTAAAGACAATACAAAATGGTACAAGAAAAAGAAATGAAAATATCAGAAACGACATAGAACTTCACTAATGGGAATTCAAAAATTATTGTTGGATTACATAATATTACCTTCAAATGACTTGTTTAGATTACCACATATAAACATGCAAAATAGAAAAAAAGTGGGCTGGTGAGATGGCTCAGTGGTCTAAAGCACCTACTTAGAACAAGCTTTAGCAAAGCCCAGGGACCACGGTTCAATCCCCCAGCACCACATGCCAGCCAGCCCGCCCCCCTGGTGGGCTGAGCTGGCCACACACATAAATAAATAAATAAATAAATAAATAAATAAATAAATTTTTTAAAAAAAGAAAAAAGTAAAAGAAAAATTTAAGCAAGGATGTGCATTGTGTAAGATTGTTATTAATTGCTAATATTTCCTGAACACTCCCAACAGCCTGTTAATAAGAACTTTTTCTGCCTCATCTGTTAATCCTCATAAGTACAATGGAGAAGAAAATTTGCACATAAAAACAGAAGAGGACAGAACCTTACTGAAGATCACATGGTGTTCTGAATATGGGAACTGACTCAGTATGTCCAAATGCTTAACCTAAAGGATACTAATAACACTACTTTTCTCCCTGATAAGAAGTAAAATATTTTTTTAATTTTCAGTGACCTTCATAAATTTCACCAAAGTTCAACATAAGAACATTTATATAATGTTGGTAACTCTGCATACTTCATCATCAAAGCCTTTGAGAATGCTATTTTTTAACCTTTACTTCCATGAAGTATTGCTCTGAAGAGCAGTATGTTTTCAGATCATTAGTAATTATTCCCCAAGTCAGACTAAAATGACACATAGCCTATAAATTTACTAACATAAAGTTCAGAAGAAAAATTTTAAGTCACAGATCACTCAGAAGATGATCCTAAACATAATCTTAAAAAGTTAAAAATATTAAGCATAGAAATCTAAACATCACTCAAGCACTTTCAAAATTTAGACACAGAAAATAGAGATCATTAAATTTTCTGGCTTTTGGACATAATAGTTTCACATACTCTCTGTGTTACTGACATTCCTTTAAAGGTATTTAGTTGCATGGAGTCCTCCAGTCCCCACCCTAAATTTTGACAAGATTGATGAAAACTGCCCATGTTCAAAATCTAGGGGACAGAAAAGAAAAAAGTAATTCTCTTTTGGAGTTAAATGGAAGCTATACTACAGTAACACGTGTCACAGCGGGCTGTTTGGATCATTGAAAGCTCTAAAAGGTTTACTATCACTCCTACAATAGAAAAAGGATACTAAAATAACTTTTCACTCATCAATTTTAAAATTTACAGCAACATGAAGGAAACACTTTTATCAAGTAGACTCACTATGGACTATTTAAAAATATAATACAATAGAAGGACTTACATTTAAGGCCTAAGTTTTTGAGATTCTAATTCATAATAAGACCAATAAAGACTAATTGTTTCATATTTGTAACTTTCCATATGGAATTCTGGTGCTTAACTAATTTTGCTTAAAAATTTAAAAATAAAATGGTGTAATAGTAATGTAACTGTAACTTTCTAGGAATTAACACATACCATCTCAGAAAAACAAAAGGCTTGGATGAAGGGACCTAATTTCATATCCCTAGACAAGTTCCACATGGTCATAATAAAAAGTGACGTGAATGTAAAAACAAAAGTCAAGAGCGTAACTGATCAAAGTTCCAAGAAAGCCCAGTCCAGATGAAGAAAAAAATGATTACAGAAACAGGAAGAGCAGATGACTATAGGAAAAGTGGAATTGGAAAAGCACGGCAGTTAGCCATGGTTAAGAAATACTATATAATAGCAAGGGGCTAAGAAGGACAGCTGGTTTAAGGTTCTCTTGTGATAAAGAACTATAAAGACACAGGTACATTTTTATAGAGTGTAGTAATATTCTGTAAAAGTAGTACATTTTTGGGGCCTAGAGAGATAGTTCAGCAGTCTAAAGTGCCTGCTTAGGCAGGCTCAGGGGACTGAGGTTAATATTGTGCCATACCCTCAGGGTGGCTAAGCCAGAAAAAAAAGAAAGAAAAAAAAAAAGTAGTACATTTTCTTCCTATTAAAAAGAGATAGAAGAGAAACTGAAATAACTTTGCATTTTAGCCACTTGCACGGCAAACGTTCTTTTCTGTAGTAATTCCAGGATTCTGGAAGATTAAAGGCCCCTCTGAAACTTCTATTAACTCATTCTTCTTTCCTATCTGACTTTAACATCACCTCATTCCCCTGCTTAGAAACATGAGACAACTTCCCACAAGTGACAAGATAAAAGTTCACATGCACTTGTACACTGTGTAAGGAACCTGCATGACTTGGTCTGAAAACTTTACCAACTTTACTTCCCATGATCCCATACTCCATCTATGCTTTAGCTCAGACACACATCCTGATCTATAATTATTTGCAAACTTTTATGGCTAAATTTATTCTTGAAACTTCTTTTTAACCCCTTATAATAAAATCTTACATAACTGGAAAAGCTCAACTTATGTGAAAACAATGCCCGATAAACCCCCTAATTATAAGTTTAGTGCTTTTTTATAAATATACTGTACTATCATCTTCTTGGCATATTTGTCCTTTCCAGCCTATGTTTTATCAAGGGCACTTACTTTTACTTTTTAGTGTATAAAAGGCACTAGTAATTGAAGTTTGGGCTATGGTGAGAAGTAAAATGAAAATTTGTAAGACAGCACGTATTGCATTTGTCCTGGACTATAATACTATTAACATACCTTTTCTTAACAAATCTCCCCTTGCGAACTTCTTCTGTGCAAGAAGGATATCAATTACACAGGAGTTGTTACTCTATTCTATCTTACAAGATAGGAAATGCAGGATAAGAGAAATGAACTGGGTAAAAATCATGATCACAGTATTAAAAAGTTTTATGCATATAGTTCTGTCTTTATCATCCAACTATATTTAAAATTTACAACATAACTTGAAGCTTACTATAGCAAACTACAAACATATCTGGCTCTTCAATTAGACTAGGCTTTTAAATTTCCAGAGTATTAGTACATGTCTAAAATATAAATTTCTGCTAAGTAAATTCCAAGGTTAAAAAAAAAAAGATTTACCAAGGGTGGATCAAGATAGCTATGCGTTGCTGACCACGTCTGGGGGGTAATCAGGCTGTACAGAGGAAACTGCTGCTGGGGACTGTATACTGGAGGTAAATAAAATGATGTTGTGTAACGCTGCTGTGTATAAAGGTTCATGTCCAGAGGTCTAAATCCATTCTTTGGCAAAAATGTGTTTATAGCTATTGCCTTTGCTTTTATCCGTGCCTGTTTGAAAACATTTAACTTTTTGTTAGAATACTGAAGAATACTTGGTAGAAAATTAAGAAAGTATATTCAACAACGTTGCTTACCTTAATTGGCTTTCCTTGAAAAGTTTTGACTTCTTCTCGCAGGTATTTGTAGGCCTAAGGGCAAAAATCATCCAAAATGCTATTCTATTAATCTTATAAGACAAGTGGTAGTTCCATAACTCAAATAAGGAACTATAAAGTTATATGGTCAACAGGACACAGAACAATGATCACTAACTCTGTGTCACAGATACCTTAAAGTAACTTCATAAACACTAGAAAATTCCCTACCCAAAATTCTCATATATAGGACTTGTATATAATTTTAGAAATATTAATAGACACCAAAAAAGTCTCCTTAAGACCACAGGATAAGTATATGACTTAGAGGAAATAATAAATACTGAGTTTTGTTATTTAAAATTGAGGTCATACAGTTCCTACATAAAGTGGGGAAAAGGATGAGGAACTGAATAGTTAAATAGTTATTATTTATACACAACTCTCTATTCTTTTCCACATTAAATCTAAATTAAGCTCCTACATATCTCCAAAAGTTCTGTATTATATCTAACTTCAACAATATTCAGGTGGGTCAGCAAAGTTTGCTCCATAACCATAGTGCTTCTTAGCTCCCATTTTTCCTTAGATCCAATTATAACTATCTTTTAGGTTCTCATGCCTTTCCTTTTGTACTTCCAGTTGCACTTGCACCATTTAATACTTCACACTCATTAATCTGCTTTGCCAGAACAAGATGATTTCCTTTAAGGGGAAAGAAATAAGTATCTTAACTCCTTCTGTCTCTTTAAGGAATATATTTCTCAATATCTATAAAAGCACCTTGCAGCACAATGATGCCCATTAAAAGATTATGGTTAGGAGCAAATGTCCCTGAATTCTTTGTAAATAGTAAAACCCTTCTACACCCAGCTATATGACCATCACTGATTTTCCTAAACCGCTTATGCGATAATATCCTTAGAAAGTAGCGTGACATGCTTTGCAGAATGCGTATAAAACACAACCATTTAAGTTTCCACAACTCTAGTTTCTCTTATTTATTTATTTATTGATTGATTGATTGATTGATTGACTGATTGATTGCATTTTAGGAAAGGGTCTATAGGATGTTCAGGGTCTCACTACTAGATCAGACTCGTAGTGATCCACCTCCCAAGAGCTAGGATTACAGGTACACGCCACCACACCCAGTCTCAATTGCCCTTTCAGCATGGCCCTGGGGGCAGGGCCAGCAGGACAGGCCTGGGGATTGAATCCCTGGTCCCAGTGCCTGCTTGCAGGCACTTTATAATCCGCTGAGCTATTTATTTGGCTGGCCCTTCTCTGCACTTTATATTGAAACTTAACATTCTGATCTGATACAATCTGCATGTGCAGATTTATTTTACATATCAATGTTAAACACAGGCAAGGGCCACAGCTCAGTGGCACAGTGCCTGACTGGCAATCATGAGGTCCTGAGTTAAGACTCCCAGTACCAAAAATAAACAAACACACACTGGCCATGAGTTTGATTCCCAGTGCCAAAAATAAATAAATGAAATATAGGCAAGCTATATACTATACAAGGTGATAGAAAAATGAACTTACCTGCTGTGCATCAGCTTCTGTTTCAAATGTAATAAACCAATTATCATTATAGGCAAATTCACAGTTTATGAATTTTGGTAAATTATCTCCTTTAAATAGTGCTTCTACTTCCTACAGGAAATAGAGAAATTAGAAATTAATGCCTAACTATGCCACTCTGTTTGATCATCAAGATTAAAAACAAGAACAAAAGATATATCCTTAAACAGAGTACACATGCTATGCTGCTTACTAAATATTATTCAAAAAAGGCTGAATGTTTCAATAAAACTCCCAATATTAGAATTGCAATGCCACAGGAAAATAGCTAGCTAGACAACCTAAGAGCTTTCCCATTTCCAAGGAATGATTAAGGTGAATTAATATGAAAAATAACATACTGTTTGGAAGTTTTTAAAAAGTAATTTAAAAACTAAAATACACTACCTTAACTTTTGTTTTTGGCCAAGGTGAACTACATTTACTGCCCCACATGACACAATAAAAAATAAGACAAAATTGTGAAATAAGGATTTTGAACTACTAGTAATCAGGCAGTCTACGCATGGTTCATAAGAGAGGGGACATGAGCAAGATAAGACCCATGGTGCCCGATTCATGCCTGGAGTTTCAAGGTCACAGCACCAGAAGAGTCTGCATAGGAACGAAGCTCCATGGTGAGCCCAGCCCTGGTCCTCAGACTGAAATTGAAACAACCACCTAAAACAATTAGAAAGAAATACCACAGCAAAAGCTTACCAGGAATCAGAGTGAAAAATTTTCCTGAACTCATAAGACAAGGAGCAGAGTAACCAAAAGGAGGGTGAGGGTTGCATTGGTAATGGGGGGGGGGGGGTTCTTTTTTTTTGTTTTTTTGCATTTTAGGGAAGGGTCTTACAGGGTGTTCAGGGTCTCACTACTAGATTGGATTCTAGGGATCCATCTGTTTACAGCTTCCCAAGAGCTGGGATTACTGGCTTGCATCACCACACCCAGTCTCAGCATGCCCTGGGGATGGGGCCAGCACAGCAGGCCCAGGGATCAAAGCCCCAGCCCCCACACCTGCTTGCAGGTGATTTAATCCGCTGAGCTATTTGGCCAGCCCTAAAAAAACAAAGAATCTTAAATTCTACTCTGATTCCACCTAGCAAATATCTGTTAAGGATCTAACTGGCTCCAAACAATTTTTTATTTTCTGAAATGGGAGTTTTACTGCTTTAGCCAGGCTGGTTTGCATAGGCTCAAGTCTTTTCTCTCACTCTCCTAAAAAGCTGGGGGTATAGATGTACATTACTAAACTCAAGATAATTTATATAAATAAAAAATATCCAGTATTCAATAAAGTAAAATAAAAAATGCCTGACGTTATTTGAACAATCACGAACCATGCCAAAAAGAGAAAAATATGCTCTACAATGAGAAAAGTAATCAAATTAAGGCTAGAAATCAGAGATAGACTATTAGACATAAAACAATTCAAAGAATTAATGAATATACACACACATGACACGCTAAAAAGGGCAGATTGAGAATGCTAAGTGAACGGGGGGGGGGAAGGATCTGAATTATATAAAGATGAAAAACACACGCCTTTAAAGTACTTCAAATAAAATGCACAACTTGTTAGATACTTTCTGAAGAAAAGTTCTCAAGGAATAGAGAAAATATTTGAACAAATAATGACTCAATAAAGTATGAAAACCAAAGCATTGTGCTATCCAACTGCTTAAAACCAGTGATAAAATTTCAAAGCAGCCAGAGTTACACTGATAAAGATAAACGTGGCGCTCATCATCGACAGAGCACCAGAAGAGAGGGTACCTTTGAAAAATAGAAAGGAAGAAAGGCTCTCATCAATCTAGAAGTTCTATCTAGTAAGAAACAAAGTACACAAAAACCCTATCATCAGTGAGCCTAAAATAAATTCTCAAACATATTAAAAATGAATATAACCACCAGCAGACCCATACCACAAGAAATCTTAATGATGGTCAAGCTAAAGGAAGACATGAAGTCTAGACTTGCATAGAGAAATGATTAAAAAAACAACCTAAATATTAGATAAATACAAATTATTATTTTTAATGTCTTTAAAGGGAAACTATTTAAAGCAAACGTAACATATTGTAGAACTTACGGCCACACCCAGAATTAAAATATATGAAAACAGCACAAGGCAAGAAGTGGCAAACCAATGTTGTAAGGAAATACTATCATATTAAGTAAAGGCAGACTTTGATAAATTTAGTGCATAGACCCGAATGCAAGCACTATAAAATTCATACCTACTGAAGTAAGAGATGAGGAGTTAAAAGGAAACAAAGAGCAGCAGCAAACACAAAACAGTAACACTGTAAAACTAAACCCAACCACACTGATCACGTAAGTATAAATACGCCATATCCACAATTAAGACAAGATTTTTCAGATCAGCAGGGTATGGGGATGGAGATACAGCTCAGTGTGAAATGCCTAGCATGCCTGAGACCACAGGTGCAATCTCTTACTTTGCCTATCTATCAAAAGACAAAAAACTTAAAAAAAAAAAAAAAAAATCACACTGCATAAGAAAACCACGACCTAATTACACACTACTTACAAGAAATTCAGTTTTTAGCTCAGCGGATTAAAGTGCCTGCAAGCAGGCTCAGGGGCAAGGGTTCATTCCCCACTCCCTGCTGGCCCCACCCCCCAGGGCAAGCTGAGACTGTAATTAAGACTGGGCATGGTAAAAGAAGGGGGTGGTGAATGAAGGCAAGAGATAGGAAAAGGAGTATTGTGTGACTGTCCTGCTTCAAGGTTGTATATGGTTAGATTTTTGGACTTATGTGTAAACATAAGAAGTATATAATTCTTTATGCCTATTTTAAAAAATATATTCTAATTTTAAAATGTTTTTTCATCATATTCTATGGGGACTTAAAGTTCAACATATCAATACTTGATGAAAAATACCTGTTCCATGTTACACCTAAGATGTTTGATATTCAGACAGATAGTGAGGTTAAGCTTAACAGCCTAGGTTGTATGATAATAACAATAAGCTTGTCTTCTGGATAGTTAACAACCTAAGTCAGCAGACCAAAATTAGAGAAAAAGGAGGGCCACAAGGAAAGCCAACATTTTGGCCCTAGCCTTCCAAGGTCACTTAAAACTCAGGACATATGAGAACTTGTACTGTAATGTCATGTAACTCGGCAGTGTCCCAAATTTTCTGATCAAGGAGATTATGGGGCCAAAGAGGAAAGTGATCGATGATGTAGAGTGTACCTAAGGAGAGTCACATGGAGAGAAAACATTCTCTCAGGCTTTCACAGAGAGCACACTGGCCAAGCAATGGCTGTGACTCATCCACATGGCTGACACTGACACAGGATCTACAATCTGAGGTACAGAATCTCAGGATAAATCCTGAGGGGATTTCACTGACCTTATCAGACCCAAAAGCTACAACTCTTGTTGCATAGGTCCTGCTCTACCTTAGTCTTAACCATCCAGCAGAAAAGTATAAAAATGAAATATAAGAAGTAAAGCCATGGTGTTATGTTGAGCTGTAGGGGACTCAGGTCAACAATTTCTGACATTGCCAGTCAAGCAGAAGACCCAATACTATTATGGACCTCTGAACTCTTTTAGAATATTTTGCTGAGTTTACACACCTATAATATTTAAATGATGGAACTTAACAAAAAAAGGGGATACAGATGAATGTCCATTTTGTATCTGTGTATTCAAAGTGGTTAGGATAGATATATAGCTACATTCTCTTAATGAATAGAGGGATTTGTTCTAATGGTGTTTGTAAATAGGATATCAAGTCCACATCTTGTACAGCAATTAACCACTAGGAAGAATGTATGCAATGTGTTAATTATTGAAACTGTCCTTCCAGTTTGGTTTGAAACTGTCTCATTGCTATTTGTTTCTCAATAAAATTATGGAAAAAAAAAAAAAAAAAGACTGGGCATGGTGAAGCACACCTGTAATCCCAGCTCTTGGGAGGCTGTAAACAGGTGGCTCACTATGAATCCAATCTAGCAGTGAGACCCTGAATACCCTGTAGACCCTTCCCTAAGGTTTAAAAAAAAAAAAAAATCATTTTTAGTAGTAAAACAAAAATGGGATAAAATAAAAGGATGGAAAGACACACCATGCTAACCTTCATAAATGAAAGGGGTAGTGGCTACACTCACACCAGACAAAGTAGACTCAACAGCAAAAACAGCATCAGAAAAAAAAGTTATTTTATTAAAAAGTCACAATTCAAACAAAAAGTACTAAAGAAATTAATCAAATTACCACAAAAATTATTTTCTAAGATTCTACAGCCTTGCTTTGTTGTGTAATCTCTAACAAATACTCAATGGTTAAAAGACAATAAATATATAAATGCTGAGGTCAAACTAATGGTTAGTTAGTATTACTACTTCTAACCTCAAACAATAATCCTTCAATGTTGTAAGGTTGTCAACAGTACAAAGAGTAGTTCATTGTTCTATCTCTGGGAGAATCCCAGATAAACAATTATATGAAATCTTATCAATATTTAAAATGTTCTAATCCTTGACAAGAATCTGTTTACATTTAAAGAACAGAGAACTTCCTGGAAATTCCTAGTTTACACTTTCAAGCCCCAGTCAATGGATTCTACATCATAGAATCCTTGGAAACTTACTTTTTTCTTAGACTGCTTTAAGACTTTCTTTTTTTGTTTTGTTTTGTATTTTTAGGGAAGGGTCTACAGGGTGCTCAGGGTCTCACTACTAGATTGGACTCACAGTGATCCACCTGTTTACAGCCTCCCAAGAGAGTTGGGATTACAGGCAAGCGCCACCACGCCCAGTCTTAGGGCCCACAGCAGGCCGGAAGATTGAACCCCCGATGCCCATGCCTGCTTGTAGGCGCTTTAATCTGCTGAGCTATGATTGTTTCAAGACTTTCACTGGCCAACTTTAACAGAGACACACAATGTGTAGTTTTAATACAAGCATACATACCAAGATCAATACCTACTGCTAAATGTAGAAAATAATACTTGGTTGTAATATTTACAAGTATTTGAAATCTTGAAAATTAGGATCTGTTTTAAATATTAATTTGATCTAATAAAGGCAAATTAGTAATAAATATCCTAGTTCTTCATATTTAGGACCTTAACAAAAATGTGAAAAAATTAAATATTTCCTTTTTTCCATATATTATAATACAGAACTAGTAAACTATCTTGTGAGGGGCCAGGGAGATAGCTCAGTAGAATAAGTGCTTGCCTGGCAAGTGCAAGGCCCTGAGTTCAATCCCCAGTATGGGGTGGGGGACAATATCTTGTGAACAGGAAGTAAAACATGATAGAACAAAACTATACTTGAAGAGTCATATAGTTTCCTACTGGAGGCATACAACTTTGTTGGAATTCTCACCTTTACTAAATTTCTTTTTTCTGGCAGAACCGGGGACTGAACTCAGATCCTTGCGTTTGCCACTCAAGCACTTATCCTACTGAGCCATCTACCCGGCCCCTCTTCACTAAATTTCTAAGCACTGTACCTAATAAACCTTCACACATACTAATCTAACTAGGACTTAAAGGTAAGTCTTAAAAGTATGAATAGAAATCTCTTTTTTCTGTGGAAAAAGTGTTTAAAAAGATATGAATGATTAGGTTTATATCCTATAAGATAAGAAAGAAATGATAAATCAAGCTATGTTCTATAAGAGTCCCCAATGCAGGAAGGTGTTTTTGAAGGTGACCAAAAACTGGTATGATTGATGAGCTAAGCTTCTAGCACCTTCCATCAAGAGTTGTCTTTATTATCTCCAGCCCCAGCCAGTGTGCCAGTGTGCTTACTGTGCAGGGGAACTTAGGCTAAGAATTTGGGCAAATAATGGATAACAATACAAGGTAGTTACATATATATATATATAT
>NW_004524709.1:6315306-6321424 GCF_000260255.1 Octodon degus | reverse complement strand
AATAAATAAATATTAAAAAAATAAATGAAGGACCATTTTGTAGCAAAATAATATATAAATCCATATATAGCTACACATATATAGATATATATATCTACATACAAAATAGGATAGATATACAGCTACTTTCTCTTAATTCAATACTAATAGTGTTTGGACAGGATATCATGTCTACATCTTGTACTATGAATAACTACTACAAAGATAACAATATGCAATGTATTTATTGTAACTGTCCTAACCTGTGTTGAAACTGTCTCATTGCTATTCGTTTCTCAATAAAATTAATAAAGAAAACTCAAACACAAAAACAAAAGCCATAGGGTAGAAGAATATATTTGTAAATAATGTATCTTCATTTAAATATGTGGATGTTGAAAACGTGATAATATGGACAACTACATGGAAAACAAAAACAAAAATATATAAACACAAACTGCAGTCATAAAAATTAACTCAAAATGTACCAAAGATGACAACAGATCTAAATATAAAATGAAAACAATAATTCACAGAATATGAGAAATCTGTATCACTTGCAATGATTTTTTTTAAAATGTGACACTATAAGCATAACCGCGTAAGCAAACACTAATAGGTTGAACTTAATTAAAATTGAAAACTTCACTGAAATTAGACATGAAAGAAAATATCAAAGAATATAAAGTCCAGCCACAAACTGGGAACCAAGTTTTTAGAAGTCATATCTGATATGGGATTGTTAAAGATCCTAAATGTCACCAATAAGAAATGAACTCAATTAAAAAATGGACAAAACAACTGCAATGACATTTCATTAAAGATGATTTAAAGATGGCAAATAATCACATGCAAATATACTCCATATTTTATCAGTTAAATGCAATTTTGGCAAGTTCTTAAAAGTGAAATATATTTTTACCATATGATACAGTAATTACTTTTTGGTATTCACCTAAACGAGCTCAAAACATGTATACATAATCTGTAAACAAATATTTATAGCAGTTTTATTCATAATTGTCAAACATGAATAAACCAAGATGTCCTTGAAACTGTGGTACATTCAGATAATACAATATTATTTAGAATTAAAAAGAAGTAAGGAGTCAGGTATGAAGATGCACAACTGTAATCCTAGCACTCAATAGGCTGAGGCACAAGGATTGCTGCAAGTTTGCGGGCAGCCGGGGATACATACTGAATTCAAGGCCAGCTTGTAACTATACAGCAAGAACATGTCTCAAAAATCACCTCCCTCTACAAGGGCCCAAAATCCCACAAAACAAACGAATGAATGAATAACCCAAGGAAACTAAAATCCATATTGCCAAGGCAAAGATGCCAATATTAAAAGGCTATACATACTATATAATTCCAACTCTATGATATTCTGGAACATGTAAAAACTATGGAGATAATAAAAATGTTAACAATTGCGAGGGGTTAGGGGAAAGTTGAATAGGCAGTGCAAAGATTTTTTAAAGCAATGAAATCTTTCTGTATAATATCATAGTTGCAGACACATGTCATACATTTGTGTAAGCCCAAAGAAAATGCAACACCAAAGGTGAACCCTATTTGGGCTTAGTTGCATGTCTGTAATCCTAGCTAGCTACCTGAGACACATATGGAAGGTTGAGGATGGCCAACACAACTGAGTGAGATCTTATTTCAAAAAATGGATCAAGCATGTAGCTTAGCAATGGAGTACTCCTGGATTTAATTCCTTTTATCAAAAACCAAACCAAACCCAAAACGAAGCCCCCAAAACAATGAATCCTAATGTAAATAATGAATAATAATGATACATTGATGTGGGTTCATTAATTCTAAAAAATAAGATTCATTCTGGAAAGGGATATTGACCGCTACTGAAATTACTTTCCTCTTAATTTTGCTGTAAGTCTAAAATAGCTCTGAAAAATAAAACTCTATCTGTCAAGAAAATGAATGAAAAAGTTATGTGTGGGGGTCTATTTTGAAGAAACACTTCAGAAAAAAAAAAAAAAAATTGAAAAACCCAGAAATTTAAATCACACATATCACTGAACATCTGTTAGAAAATCTAAAATTAAAATGACTGCATTCTAAGTTGGTAGTATGTAAGGCAACTGGAGCTCTCCTGAGCAAGAGAACAGTGATGGCAGTAAGATAAAGAGGCTAAATAGTGGTAATCGTAGGTGAGAAGGTAAGGACAGGCTGAGTGAGTACTGATGGCAGGTAAGACAAAGATAGGCTGGTGTTTTTGATCTCTAATTTTAGATGAGTGATGGACACATAAACTGGTTCTTTTAAGCAAGTATGCAAACAGTTAAGTAGTCTCATAGATTGGATGAGTGGCCCTTGACTACCAAGAATCCTCTGAAATTATCTTCAGTGGGGTAGCAAAGTTTTTCAAGGTATGCCTAAACAAAATAACTAAAGCTGGAATTCCTAATAGTCAAGAAGACTTCTGGGCCGGGGAGATGGCTCATTAGAATAAGCGCTTGCCTGGCAAGCGCAAGGGCCTGAGTTCAACCTCCAGTTCCACCAAAAACAAAAGGGAAGACTTCTAATAGAGTAAAGTACAGATAGGTACAAGAGTTCCTGGTCTTAAAAAGTGAATCAGAAAAAAAAAAAAAAAGTGAATCAGATAAAACCAAATTCAACTCATAGCAAAAATGTAGGTTTCTGTTCTAAATGTTGACACTGGAAATGTTGACCTTAGGATAAGGCACAATGTTCAGAATTCACAGTTAAATAGTATTTATATTCATCAGTTTTTTTGTCTAACAACAGAAAAATATAAAGCAATTTTACTTCTGACCAGAAAATCCCAACTAAGTTCTTAAAAGGTTCATTTCTCTTATTACTGTAAATTAGATTCACAAAAGAAAAAAAAGGATGACACTATGTCACTGATGCATACGGACAGTAACAATGTGGAAATAGCTCTACACAAGGTGACACAAAGAAATGGTAATCAGAGAAATCAGGTTTTCATTCATGTATGCAATTACTCATCTCAGAAATATGAAGGCAAGGGGCCAGCAAGATATAGCTCAGCAGCATTAGTGCCTCCCTGGCAAGCACAAGGTCCCAAGTTCGAGCTCCAGTACAGCAAAAAAATAAATAAATGAAAATAAACAAACAAAATGCAACTCTTAAAAAAAAATATGAAGGCAGTAGTCAAAGAGGCACAATTGATACTGTACAATTGATACTCTGCACAATTGATACTGTGTTCCTTGCAAAGAACACGCACCCAAACTGCAGCATGTATCAGTCTTTGGGGAGGACCACCTGGGCAACACTCCTTGAAAGAGGAGCAACTGTCTCCATTTTGGCTGTGCCTGACCCTATTTCTATGTATTGATAGGTACAGAGCTGGCTATGACTTTTCCTTATTTTCTCAATTGGCTTTAAGCAATACATATCAGTCTAGCCAAGGTGTTGGTGGTAGTCTATGAAGACAGGTGTTTCGCCAGAACCCCTACCTGCTGTTCTCTAGCATAAGCTGGGTCAAGAGGGAAAAGAGCCAATGTTCCACACTGTCAGCTGGGACTGAGCTCATGACAGAGGCTATGACTTCCTGGGGTTTGAAAGATTACACATTTGGAGCTGAAGCACTGACCCCAAAACCTTATATACATACTATCTCAATTGTGTAATGCAGATTATTCTCTGCATATCCTTCTCTGCATGTTGCAGAGGTCAGTGCAGGCCTCCTACCTAGCATAGCTCACAGCACTTACCTACCTCCTGCCATTCTCACAGTTACTCATCCTCAGGTTGAGCCTTTGTTCTGAGTAGCCATCATTATGGCTAGACTTAGGACTTCTTGGCTCCTCCAAAACTACATATAAGCCTTAGTGTCTTTATTCTTGCCATAGGTTGCACTGAAATTGGTAGAATGTAATTAACTTCATGGAATTCTAATAACGTATCCATGGGATTACAAATATAAACTTCCTAGACCAAGATGAGGACCAGAAAGGGCTCTCTATAAGTCCTGAGGAAAAAACTATAAAAATAATTTCCCCTGGAATATGTAGCCCTATATAAAAAGTAAACTTGTAATACTTAAAAACAAATCCAATAAAGCATATATTTAATAGAGAAGGAATGTGCACTGAAGCATCACAAGGGGCAAGGGAACTCTGACAGTGTTACAGGGACTGCTGTCTTCCCTGTAATGATGACTGTTTCATTCATGTATATCCTTGTGCCAGCACTTGCTAACTTTACATTTTAGTTTCATGCACTTGATGTCATTTATATCTAAGTAAAGCTGTTTTTCTTCTTTAAAAAAAGAACAGAAAAGTAGTCCAAGCAAAACAAGTAAGGACACATATGACATGATAGGCAACACTTTTACTAAATTTCCTGAAATTTCTGTGGGTCTTTGTTGTAACATTTAAACATTCATTTGCTATTGCCAAATTTCAAAGGAAAAACTTCATTCACAATATCCTTTTACGGAAAAATGCAGTATTTCATCAAAATTTACATAGGAAGCAGAAATTTGAAAGAAACTGCTCAAGCAGGAAAAATGCTAATTAATGTCTTTAGGCATAAATAATCCTTTTACTGCTTTTTATGAATCAAGCAACTGCAATCTATTAAGTCTCTTTTAAAAGGATTCCTTTTCTCCTTGAAGTGACCTAATCTGTTCCAGGTTTCATTATGGATTTAATCAGTGCTCTCATTATGATGACTGGTCAGAAAGGAGTACTGGCCATCTACAGAAGAGTCAGTTTGCCAACAAGTAATGTTCGATAGCTCTAGATGTAAAGGCTCACATTGATAAGACAAACAGTGTAAAGAGAAATAGTATTCATTTTAAATTGTCATTTACTTACATCTTAGCACTTCAACAATCAAATCCACATCAGTACTGAGCTTCTTGATATGGTCAAGGTTAGCTACAGTTGTAATTGGCACATATTGATCACTATCCATCTGTGATATAAGATACATGTCACTAGCAAGATTCTCCCTGTTGAAAGAAAATAGTTTCTTTTAGTTGATATTTCTTCAAAAGAACCTGAAACTACAGCAATAAGAGATACCTTGGCATGATATAGCTTTGGAGTATGTCTAAGTCCAAGACCCATCTGTTGCTTGTTCTCCCTGCCCTTGAGTACATTTTTTTTTTTTCAAACTCTCTAGGAAAAGTCGAGAAAGCAAAAAAAACAAGTATACTGTACTTTATGCAAGCAAAATTAATGAGCAGCCAGGCATGGTGGTGCATACCTATAATACCAGCACTTGGGAGGATCAAGTAGGAGGTTCACTAAAAGTCTGAGGTCTGCCTGTGCCATAAAATAAGTTCTGAAGCAGCCTGAACTAGAGACCTTATCTAAAAAACCAAGCCAAAACAAACAAACAAAAAAACAATAACAAAACTAATGAGCAGATTAGCTGTTTATATGACGTAGTTACAGCACCTTGAAGTACTTTATTAAAACTAGAGAAATTTTGGGGCAGCAGAGATAGCCCCGCAGTCTAAGTGCCTGCCTGGCAAGTGCAGCCAGGTTTGATCCCTGGTACCATGAGCCGTGCTGGCCCTGTGCCAGGAGCACCCTGCTGGCCACGGAGACTGGGAGTGGTGGTGCTGAAACAGGAGGATCACCGGGAGTCTGCATAGTGAAATTCTGTACCAAATACATAAATAAAAAGATTTTAAAAAGAGAGAAGTTTTTTAAAAAAAGAAAATCCAGTTGAATGAGTAAGAAAGGTAAGAAAATTTTCAAAAGGTCTGAATAAAGTCAGTACTCAAAATCTTACTGCAAAGTCTGGAACACTTGGTAGAGAAGCTGCAAAACAACTGGCTCTGGTTTTCCGATAGCCAGAGTTAAAAAGAAAGCAATAAGGTTAGTAACTTTATCCACAGGGTGAAAAGGTAAGCCACCAATGATAGCAGTGCAATACAAGATGGGTTATTTATTGGTATTCTGGTCTAAGATACTGGTTTCCTGTTATTCTGAAGAAAAACACAATGTATGATAAAATGAAGAGGGCCCTCAAAAAAGCATCTGCAGTTAAGATGCAATGAGTTTCAAAGGACCCCTTCTTGGGCCAGAGAGATAGCTCAGTAGAATAAATGTTTGCCTAGCAAGCGCAAGGGCCTTGCGCCCAAGTCCCGCAAAAAAAA
>NW_004524709.1:6309929-6315206 GCF_000260255.1 Octodon degus | reverse complement strand
TGAACTACATCCCTAACCCTTCTAAAATTTTGAAGCAGGATCTTGCTAAGATGTCCAGACTGTCCTTGAACTTGTACTTCTCTTGCCTTGCAAGTAGCTTGGATGATAGGTATGTACCATCATACCTGGCTATTTTTAATTATTATCAAGTATTAAAATTACTGCTCCAATTTAATGGTTTTTTAAGGATGATCCAAGACCCCATTCTCGTGAAAAAGGTGACTGTGTATTCTTTCACTTAAAAGACATTTACTCTAATGGTGGCAGCAAATACAGGAGTGACTGTGGTAGGTTTGAATCCAGCAACAATTATAATTGTGTTCTGGGACATCTTCAAACAGGCCAACTTGTCATAAAAATACTTATTCTCAAAAGTTATTTATCATAAATATGGTCTTTTTTAAAAAATTTGAGATTTACTATTATTTCTTAGTGAATAAATATTTAAAAATTTTCTCATTTTTAGTTTCTAAATATTTAATATAAGTGTGTAAATGAGACTGCGGATAGTAGCATAGAACTGTAATCCCAGCACTACAGGAGACTATGGCTAGAGTGCCAAGTTTAAGCCCAAAAGGGACACTTAATGAGTTAGTGAAAGCCTGTCTCAAAAAAGGAGGGGTGGCAGGGCCAGTGACATGTTTTAGTACAAAGGTTTTGGATTCAATTCCCAGTGTCACACAAATAAAATGAGGGTAACACAGTCTTAAAACCAAAAAGGTTGAGACTCATTTTGTCCTACAAAGGAATCACATTATCATTACCAATGAGTATAAATCCTGAGAAAACAAGTATTTATTTTAAAAAATAAATGCTTCAAAGCCACAGATGTTTAAAAACTCAGCAAGGGTCAGGGAGAGAGCTCAACAGCACAATGCCTGTGGGGCAAATACAAGGTCCTGAGTTTGATCTCTGGTACCAAAGATAAAAATATGATAAAATAAAGGACAGAACAAAAGCAACAAAAAGTCTTAAGAAAATGTCGAAGTACCTGTTAAAGAAGTTACTTACTTCCACAGGAGTAGACTCAGATATTTCACGCAATATTACTATACAGCGATTTTGATTTGGCCTTACTTTTTCTCCCTTCTCATCCACTTGTACTAAAGGTAAAGCTATAAAGAGAAGAAAATAAATAGTTAAAACACAAATATTAAACCATGACACTCCAATGGAGTATGTAACATTCCATCCTTTTTTCCCCTGGTGGAAATAACAGGAAACATTTATTTGATGCTTTGGACAAGAACAGAGCTAAGTAACCCAACTCCACAGTGGCTTAGGAAAAAGATCACCTCTTTAGCACAGTGTAAGATTTAAATGCAAACTGTACAAGGGTATCTATTCTATAAAAACATTGGGTAAGACTGCTGCTGCTCTACCACTACATTCAGTCCCTATCTAGATCATATTCAAATATTGGTAATTTCAATAGTTATACTGAAATAAATCTTAAAAAAAGAAAAAAAAAAAAACCTTTAAAAAGCCAAATCAAAAATGTCTTAGTCACCATATATCCAACTCAAACTTTTATCTTCTTAAATGAAATTTGCTTCCTACCCAAAAAACCTTTCACTCATACTAAAGCCATAAATCTTCATACTGAAGTATCTTCTTGCCCCTTAATTCAAAGGAAAAACCTAAAATGCTTAACAAAGAGAAACACAGGGATGAAGGGGGTGGGGATATAGCTCAGTGGCACAATGCCTGCCTGGCAAATGCGAGGTCCCAAATTTGATTTCTGGCACCAAAACAACCCAAACAACGACAAAAAAAAAACTTCTTCAAGATTTGTAATTCCTAGTAAGAAAACATTTTATAAAATGTTTTAGCTCCATTTGGGGTAGGAGGGAAGGGATTACCTTTTCAAAGTAGCCCAGCTCTCCTGATGATGTCAGATGTACCCTGTTTTGTATTGCTACAACACGTATTAGGTGATATAGGTTGCTTTTGATGAAAGGCTTTGTCAATGAGTATTATACTTGATGTACAAATTTGACTGACAGTTTATTGATGAGATTCATAACCTTTTGATTATTTTGATACACTGACATATTTGCAGGACTCTGGGCCTCATCCCAAAGACCATTTAACTTCTGGATCCTGCATAGTTGCAAGGACTTCTGGATCACTAAGAATCTTACTGAGCCAGGGTATTCCTGCCATGCCTGTTTCCCTTCCAGGCATCTCTTCTGGGAAAGTCCCTGGCATTTCCCCAGGAAAGCCACCTGGAAGAGAGCCATACTGAGCACCTGATTATAGTCTCCCTTATTCCTCCCTCTTGGCTTTTTCATGCACTTCTTGAGCCTTAACCCTTTTTCTCTTTGATCTCTCGTTCTTCATGTTTTCACTCGTACTTTCTCCAATGTTCAGCAATTTTCTGGGCCCCTGGATGAATTTCCTTCAGCAGTGCATTTGTATCCTGATCATAATTGAGTATAAAAGCAAAGGCAGTATCATGGGTTGCTTCTTCCCAATGGTGCAAAACTCTGTGTACTTTTTTTGTATGGTTGGACTGAATCAGAACTTATTTCAAAGGCTTTGTCACAATCTCGAATGACACCATTTGGCTTCTGCAATCTGATGAAGACACTAGCTTTCTTGGCATACAGAATGGCTAAGCAAGGATTCAGCTTGATGGCATCCGTGAACAAGCCAATGGCTTTCTGTAGTTTGCCATCATTTTATGGCATCAATGACAGCCCCTCAGTTATCTCTACATTCTCATCTCCCATTTTTTGAGGGGTATCAGTGCCTGGTTCAATTACAGCTTCACTGTTGATCTCTAGATCACTTTCCTTATTGGATGGTTTGTCTGTCTTTATGGTTTGCCCATTTTCTTACTGTTTTTTCTTCCTTGATATTTTCTTTTGATTTATTTTATGAGTACCAGGTGGTACTTTACTCCTCATGCTCTCTACCCACTCCCTCAGGAAGCACATCTCCACGGTGTGCAGGATGCCTGGATTTTGCTTACATATTTTCATGAAGGCCTAAAACTAATCTATTTTGAGGGGGATCCATGAACAGCAGACCGCGGGCGGCTGCTGAGGAGGCTGTGGCCCGATTCCAGGCACAGGCACAGGCAAGCGAGGCAGCTCAGCAAGATGTGCAGAAGCTAACATTCTATTATTAATCATACTGAAGAAACCTGTCTACTGGTTAGGGTTTATATAAACCAGACCCATATGTGTAAATATCATATAGTCTCTATAGTGTAAGAACTCAAAAGAAGAAATAAAAATAGGTATAACACAATTAAAAGGAAAGTGAGAACTTAAGAATTAAATGACAAAGAGAGGGGAAGGAGAAAAGCTAGGAAATATGACAGGGGCAAAGCCACACATTTATATGCACAAGATGGTTAAGGCAATGATCCTGAGAATCTTCAGTAGATTTTTGAAAGTAGCAGTTAACTAGGTAGGATTCTCACTCTAACTATGTATACTGATACTTGTGAACTAAGCAACGGCACTGAAGATAGCAATATGTAATACTAGGGCTATGCTTGGAATACCTGTCATTCTGGTCTTTTAAATATGTACTGCTTCTAATGTCATATCAATTACTGCTATACTGTCTCAAGTAAATGTTCAAAAAAAAAAAGGGTAATAAAGGAAAATAAGAGACAAGAAAAAATGTCATAGGATTGTCCTACTACAATGCTGTATATGGTTAGATTTCTAAATTTCTGTGTAAAAATATGTAACTGTTTATTCCTATTCTTTTCTTTTTCTTTTTTTTTTTGACAGAACCAGGGATTGAACTCGGGCCCTTGTGCTTGCAAGGGAAGCACTTAACCTACTGAGCCATCTCCTTGGCTCCTGTTTATTCCTATTTTTTTAATATTTTATTTATTTTTCTTCACATTCTGTAAGGAATTAAGGCTTAACATACCAGTATTTAGGGGCCGGGGAGATGGCTCACTGGAATAAGTGCTTCCCTGGCAAACGCAAGGGGCTGCACTCAATCCCCAGTTCCATACAAAACAAACAAACCAACCAATATACTTGATGGAAAATATCTGTTCCATGTTATGTCTAAAATGTTTGATATTCAGACTGATAGTGAGGTTAAGCTCAGCTGCCTATGTTACAGGCTAATAATACTAAGCTTCTCTTCTGGAGGGTTAACAACTTAAGTCTGTAGACCAAAAATTAGAGAAAAAGAAGGGCTACAAAGACAGCCAACATTTTGGCCCTATGCATTAAAGGTCAGTGAGGACTCGGGACATAAGAGAACCTGTATTGTAACATCCTGTAATTCAGTGGCGTTCTAAATTTTCTGATGAAGGAGATTATGGGGCCACAGAGGAAAGTGATCGATGATATATAATGCGCCTAAGGAGAGTCACCTAGAGAGAAAACATTCTTTTAGGCTTTCACAGAGAGCACACTGTGACAATAAACATGACTTATAAACATGGCTGACACTGACAAAAGATCTACAAGCTGCAGTACAGAGTTTTAGGGTAAATCCTAAGGGGATCTGACTGATTGTGTCAGATACAAAAGTTACATTTCTTGTTATATAAGTCTTTCTTTATCTCGGCCTTAACCATCCAGCAGAAAAGTATAAAAATGAGGTATGAAAAGTAAAGTCATATTAATATGCTGAGCTGTAAAAGGCTCAATTCAACAACTTCTGACATTGTCAGTCCTACGGATAACCCACTTTATGGACTACCGGACTATATTGGATTATTTTGCTGAATTCATGAACCTATAAAATTTAAATGGCAATGGAATACCCATCTCTGACAAAACTAAACAAAAAAGGGGGATATAATTGAAGGACGATTCGACCCAGAGTGCAGGCCTAGCACAGAACCCTTCAGCAGAACTCCCTGCAAAGAGGCTAGAGGCAAGACCCACCAAGCTGATTCAGGAGCAGAACCAGAGTGACACAAAGGGTTCAACTCTAACACCTGCAGCAGAAAGAAGTGGAGCACAGCAGCCAGATCCAAACAACACCCACCTGGAGGAATCTGAACTTCATAGATCCGGACCTGGTGCTAAGGTAATAACTCTATCTAAGCTCTACATCAAAGCTCAGAAGACAGTGGTATACAAAATGACAAAGAGAAGAAACATAATGTAGTCTCAGGCCCCAAGTCCACCCAGTACAAATGCAGAAGACACTAGCACTGAGGAAACTGGAAATCACACATCAGATATCTCTGAAATAATAGCGTTGACAGTAAAGAATCAACTGCAGAAAGGTATAGAAGAAATCAGATCAGAAATAATTTCGGAACTAAAAAATGTAGTGGTAACT
>NW_004524709.1:6297526-6301070 GCF_000260255.1 Octodon degus | reverse complement strand
AAAGAAAAAGAAAAAGCAACTCAAAAGACTCCTTGCAATCAAAGGAGAATAATAATCTTGGCATTCAATCAAAATGAGTGCTGTGTAGAATGAAGTACGGTTCTGCCCTTCATCTCAGCTAGCCACCACTTACAGCTAGGTGATTCTGGACACATGAGGGACATATGGGTATGTGAGTAGCAGGGGACTCTTACAATTTCTGCCATAATATCTTTCATTTTTACTATGTGTGCACATGCACGTGTGTGGTGCTATGTGGTACTAGGGATCAATTTCCGGGCATCACAGATACTAGGTAACCACTGTACCACTGAGCTACAACTCTTGTTTTTAACTATACTACTGTGTTCCTAAATCTGAGACAACATGGAAATAAAGAAGGGGTAGCTTACCCCACTCTCTGAGGATGGGACCTTCATTAGACACCTCTGTGAAGTTAACTTTAGATTCAAATGCATTTAGCCTAATCTTCTATGTCTAGTTTTGTCATTTTAACTTTAAAAGTTTTACTGTATTTTACCATAAAAATATAAATATAAAAATATATATAAAGTTATATATATTCTGAAATATATATAAGCATGACTGATACATACATAATGCACTTCTATGGCATTTGGCATATTTTGAGAAACAATATACAGGAGGTAATTTCTACTCAGACTTTAGTGAGATTGAAGGTTTTCTAAGGCTCAATTCAGTGGAACTGGGGTGGGGGTGGTCCAAGAATATGTATTTGAATAGCCATCCAGATAGTGATTACCAAGGTGAATTCATAAACCTAACTCTAGAGATTAGGACAATCTGAGGATTATGATCACTCTCTAACATGCCAAAAGGCTATTTACTCAATATTTTAGATTGAATAAATCTAAAATATTATACCTAATTAATAGATGTATACATATACAGGATATTAAAATACAACCTTCTATGTAAAATCACATTTATAGAGTCACCAATGTAATACCTAATACCACAGCTATCAGGTATTAAAAAATAGACTACTGGCCTTACCTAGATAAGCAGAATTCCAATGTTTTTTTAAGTACTTCCCGGGGGTCTTCCTGGCTTTCTGGCTGAGATTCATTTCCTCCTATGAAAGCAACAATCAACTCAGGAAAAATGGCTTAAAATTTACCAAGCAGTAATTCAGGATAATACTTATGTTTTTAGTACATTAAAATATTAACACACATACATGTTTACAGAAGATGAAAAAAATGCTATTTTGTCTAACTTAAAACAAAAATCATGTTTAAAAAAATCTTCCCTTGCCTAAAAAAAAAAAAAGCAACACAGTTTAAGTTTCATTAACAAAGTTTAGCAAGGAAATTTTTAATCACAAAATAACAGGTATAAACTTTAAGTTAATACCCTGTCTCACTTAAAAAAGGAAAACTACAAGAATATAGATAGTAATCAATAAAGAAGAAAATCAAAACAAGGAAAAAATAAATACAGACAAAACACGAAGGCCAGTTGTAAACATACGGACAATAAAGGGTGAGTTAATTTTTACATTAGGCCCTTAGATTTGTTTTTAAGTTTCCAGCTAGTCAAAGTGACAAATGAGAAACTGTTTGGTTACCAAGTACTCAGATAATACTAAATAAATCAGATCCTTAAAAGACACATAAAGCTTGTTCTAAGCTGTAAAAGAAGTTGCTTGTGAGAAGATATTAGGTGGTATGGCAGGTGATTTACTAGCAGGGGGTCATGAACAGTACTGGTCATGGACTGAAATCTCAGGGAGTGAAATCAAGTGCAGGTTAGGACTCCCCCATCATCCTCAGAAAATCTGAATTGTATTAATAACACAGAAAGCACTGAAATCTTAAGAACTATGTTTTCGGGGTTTTTTTATAATTATTATATAAATTAGCCTGACATGGTCATATATATGCTAAGCTAATTAGAGACACTTGCACTTTAAAAAAGTGAAAGCCCATGAAAAGGCAGGCAAAGTAGGGGCATTTAGAACAGTGACAAAAAGTTCATGTCGGCATTATATGAAGAACTTTAATAAAATCTGCCCTTATTAGCATAAAAAAACAAAACTGATAGAACAATGAAAAGCAACATAAACCATAGAACTTGAGATTAGATTAAAAACAGAAAACACATTCATTATTCCCTCATCGAGGCTTTTCCTGTTTGTCCCATTTAAACTCACAGTCTACTCCCCACATATAACAAATATTTTCTAAGTATCTCCTGCATGCTTAGGGACACTGTATATTCATATATAAGCCTATGAAGAGGCCAGCATTCCAGTGGGAGAGGCAGAAAACAGGTAAAACACCAGACTACACTGATAAGAACACAAACATTATAGAAAGCCCATGAAACAAACCAAAGTGAAAGACAACTGATTATAAATCCAAAATATAGGACAAACAGAAAAAAGCAAGAATGGGTAAAAAGAGGGAAACACTTCATTGTCCAGATGGTGGATTCTAACAGCATTCTCCCAAAAAAGGAACCAACAAAACAAGAAGAATAAGCCCTACATTATTAGTGCATAAATTTACATTTTCCAATCTATTTACACTTGATGGGGCACGCCAAATGGAGCTAACTAAAAATACTAATGGCCAAAGCCAGAACTTGAGCAACAAAATGTGATAGTACTGGACTATAACACAAAGTACAAAATACATGTTTCTGATTCCACACCTAATAAATTTTCAGCCATTTGTAGTTCACAAATTATAAAGAGGCCATTAAGTTCACAGTTCTCCCAACTCTTACTAAGCCATGTATCAGCTGTACTTCACAAAAATCAAACCACCAGACATAAAAACAAAACAGGAGATGAGACAAATCCCCCATGCACAAGAACTTCCAAGTAATTTATATGGATTCTTCAACCTTATAGAAGGCAACCATAAAATGCCATTCCTTAAGTGTGGCTCTGCAAACTAACTTCCTTCCCAACAGTAAATATGGAGAGGCACAAAAAACAAACAGCAAATTCAGTTGAGAAACCTGACAGACACTATGTTCCGTGGCATGTTCAGGTCAACACCAACAGTACTTGACCAGCACACCCCAAAACAGTCAAAATTATCCAAAACAAGAGACACCCTCTGAGGAGCCTAAGGAGACAAAATAACTAAATAGAAAGAGGTATCTTTGATAGAATGCTAACACAAACAAGATGGGATAAAATGTATCAGTACTGATTCAGTATTTGTGTTAAATATATTAATGTAGGATGCTAATAGGGAAAACTAGCTGTCAAATAAAGTTGCTCCTGGAGGCAGATGTTAAGACATAGAATTCTTTGGCATGTCTCCAGAATGGCTCCTTTTCCCCTTTTCCTACCAGAGCATAGGACTGTTTTCAGATTATCGACTGTAAGGACCTAGTTGCGATCCTAGAAATAAATTCACAAAATTAAGGGACCCCACCCTATCACCAGGCCTCTGTGCAGTTTTTTTTTGTTTTTTTTTTTTTTTTTTTTTGCGGAACCGGGGATTGAACTCAGGCCCTTGCACTTGCCAGAGAAGCGCTTATTCCACTGAGCCATCTCCCTGGC
>NW_004524709.1:6296921-6297426 GCF_000260255.1 Octodon degus | reverse complement strand
TTTCTGACCTGAAAGACACCATTGCAGCTAGTGAAAAAGAAAAAAATCTCTTTAAAACAACTAGGATGCAGGAAAAAATAATTCAATGCCTGCAAGACGATGCAAAGATGAACAATGTGAGACTAATAGGCATCAATGAGAAGGAAGGAGTCAATACAAATGATATTAAAAGAATATGGGTAGAAGTAATAGCAGAAAACTTCCCAAATATGGGGCAACAATCTGACTTTCCTGTAACCGAAGCATATAGAACTCCAAACAGTATTAATCCAATGAAAACCACACCCAGACACATAATAATCAAGATCCCTGAAATTAAGCATAGGAACAGTATACTAAAAGCCGCTAAAGAAACAGATCACAATTAAAGGAAAACCCATCAGGATAACAGCAGACTTTTCTTCACAAACCATCAAGTCAAGAAGAGCATGGAGCAAAGTACTGCAAGTCTTTTTTTTTTTTTTTTCTTCAAAGTTTTATTGACAAACAGATAGCAATGAGACAG
>NW_004524709.1:6286412-6287458 GCF_000260255.1 Octodon degus | reverse complement strand
GATGAAATTAAAGAAGCGAATAAATATATGAAAAAATCCTCCACATCACTAGCCATCCGTGAAATGCAAATTAAAACAACACTGAGATATCATCTCACCCTAGAAAGGATGGCTATCATAAAGAAATCAACCAATAACAAATGTTGGAGAGGCTGTGGGGAAAAAGGAACCCTTCTCCACTGCTAGCGGGAATGTAGACTGGTGCAACCGTTATGGAAATCAGTGTGGAGACTCCTTAGAAAACTTGGACTGGAAATCCCATTTAATCCAGCTATTCCTCTACTGGGAATTTTCCCAGACGATCTGAAAACATCATATCATAGTTATATATGTGTGCCTATGTTTATAGCAACACAATTTGTGATAGCCAAATTTTGGAAACAACCAAGATGCCCATCACCTGAGGAATGGATGAAAAGATGTGGTATTTTTATACAACGGAGTATTACTCAGCTATAAAGGATAAACTCGAAGCCTTTATATTGAAGTGGATGCCACTTGAAGATGTAAGTGAAATAAACCAGACACACGTGTAAATATTGTATAGTTTCCCTAGTATAAGAACTCAAAAGAAGAAATACAAATGGAAAGGTATAATACAACTAAAAGGAAAGCAAGAACTTGAGGACTACACAATGAAAAGAGAGCAAGGAGAAGAGCTAGGAAACATGACAGGGGCAAGCCATACTGTTATATGTAGAAGATGGGTAAGGCAATGACGCTGAGAATCTTCAGAAGATTTTTGAATCTTGCAGTCAATTGGAATGATTCGCAAACTGACTAACTATATATACAGACACCTGTGAACTAAGCAACTGCTCTGAAGATGGTAATTTGTAATAGTAGGTTCATGCTTGGAGTGCCTGTCATTCTGGTCTTCTGAATATGGGCTGCTTGTCATGACATGCCAGTTGCTGCTGTGCTGTCTCTAGGGTAGGTGAATGTTCAAAAAGAAGTGGGTGGTGAATGAAAGCAGGAGACAGGAAAAGGAATGTTGCGGGACTGTCCTGCTACAAGGTTGTATACGGTTAGATTTCTGGACTTAT
>NW_004524709.1:6264601-6286312 GCF_000260255.1 Octodon degus | reverse complement strand
CGGAACCGGGGATTGAACTCAGGCCCTTGCACTTGCCAGAGAAGCGCTTATTCCACTGAGCCATCTCCCTGGCCCCTCTGTGCAGTTTTTAACTATTAGTCTTGTCTACCCTGAGTCTCTAGCAATTTGTCAATTATAGGTCAGGTTTTCCTACCCTGGCTCTGACTCCTCAGAGGTTTCTGCTTAGTAAGCTGTGATTGTCTGTGATCATCTTCCTCTCCAATTTTATGAGTTTACCCTGTGATCTCCTTCCTCTTCTAGAAGACTGGTTGGTTCCCCCCAACCTTTTTTTTTTTTTTGCTTTGTTATTTGTTAGGACAGAGTGGTGTCCTCCAAGCTCCTCATGTGCTCAGCCAGTAGTTCAGAAGTTCAACTATGCTTGCACATGCATGTATCTTTGATACTGTATCTGTTCATTTTATTTTGGGGTGTTTTGTGTCTATGTTTTAGAATCAAGTTCTTATCAGATATATGATTACAAACACATTGTCCTACTCTACTTTCAAACATACATATCTCATTTTTTTTCCCTAACTACATATATATTTTTTTTGGCAGGGGGCGGTTCAGCCTACCCTGAGGGTGAGGCTGGCATAGCATGTGGTGCTGGGGATTGAACCTTGGTCCCGTGTAAGCTTTCCCTACACAAGTGCTCTAGACCGCTGAGCTATCTTGGTGTTCCCCTCAAATGCAACTTTTAAAAAGCAGAAAATTTAAAAATTACAGAGTTCATTTTTTTTTCTTTTAAAAGAATAGGTCTTACTAGTAGTGTTGTACCTAAGAAATCTTTGTACATATAAGTTTTACTATTTCATCTTTTATATTTTTTAGGTCTGTAATTCATATTGAGTTAATTTATATACATGGTACGAGATATGGTTCAAAGTTGTTTTCATTTTTTCACACAGATGAGAAAATATTCTGGCACAACTTGCTGAAAAGACTCCTTTTTCAATTGCTTTTGTACCTTTGTCAAGATGGCACCAGCATAAAGACATACGCAAATTGAATGGACAAAAGAGTCTCCTTATATGGTCAAATGATACTTGACAGTGATGTCAAGAATCATTTAATGAAGGTATATCTGTTGTTACCAAACAATTAAACAAAGTTATCATACGACCCATAAATTCTATTTCTGGACACAAAAAAGCTGAAACTAAGGCCTCAAAGAGATTAGCTACCCCAAAACATAGTAGCATAATTCACTATACCTAAAAGGTGGAAGCAACTCAAGATAGATGAACAGAGAGCTGTGATTCCACTTATATGGGGTTTTCAGAATAATCAAATTGTTTTATTTATTTTTATGTATTTAGGACAGGGTCCACAGGGTCTCACTATGTAGATCAGATTCGTACTGATTCTCCTGCTTTCAGCCTCCCAAGTGCTGGGATTATAGGCGCACGCCACCACAACCAATCTCAACTGCCATCTCAATGTGCCCTGGGGCTGGCATGGCAGGCCAGGGACTAAACCCTAACCATTGTGCTCTGCCTAAGCAGGCGCTTTAGTCCGCAGAGCTATCTGGCTAGCCTTTTAGAATTGAAAGAGAAAGTAGTAGAAGAGTGATTGTCAGGGGCATGAAGGGGATAAAAAATTATTTTTAATGGACACAGATTTTAGCTTTATAAACTGAAAAGACTTATGAGGATGAATGCTAGTAATGGTCACATAACAAAAATATATTTAATGCCACTGAACATTTATAAATGGTTATGGCACTGAGGGTTGGTAGCTCAGAGGTAGAACACATGCTTAGCATGCACATAGCCCTGAGCATGAGTTTCATTTGTGCATGCATGTGCATACACACGCACTTAAACAATGGTTAAGACTGTGGATTTTGTGTTGTTGGTATTTTCCCAATTTTAATTAATAGATTAAGGAAGATATACTATGCTAATACTAATCAAAAGAAAGCAGAAGTAGTTAATATTTGTTTCAGAAAGAACACACTTAAAAAAGCAAGGGAAGCTACTTAATAATCATACAGTGCTAAATGGGGTCAATTGTCCAAGAAAACTTAACAATGCTTAACAGGGATATATATAACAATAGCATATCAAAACACACCAGATCAGAATTGGTACAGACACTGAAAGACAGTTCGGTACTTTCTTAGAAAATAAAATTAACTTTTAACACATGACACAGCTATCACAGTCCTTGCTATTTACCCAAAGGAACTGAGATTCTATGCCTACATAAAAACCTAAAAACTGAAGCTTATAACAGATTTATTCATAGTTGCCAAAACTTAGAAACAACCAATATGCCCTTTAGCAGGTAAATGGGTAAACTATGGTTTACCAGACAATGGAATGATACAGCACTGAAAAGAAATGAGCCACAAAAAAAACATAGAAGAACCTTAAATGTCCATTACTAAATTAAAGACGCCAATCTAGAAGGCTACCCTATTATATGACTCCAACTCTATGATGGAAAGCACAAAACAATGGGAGTAGTTATCATTATGGTGTACAGTGGTACAGGGTGACAGCTGCCACAGGGTGACAGTTGCCATAGTGGTTGCCAGTACTGGAAACAAAGAGATGGAACATTTTTTGGCAGGTAAGTTACTCTATGTAATACATAACATGGATACCTGGCATTGTACAGCTGCTGAAATGTACCACACAAAAATGAATTCTGTTGAAATGAACTCTATTGTAAGCTATGTACTTCAGTTAAAATGACTATATAGGTACATCAATTGTAACAAATGTATCTCTCTAGTGAGTTGGGGTTTTTTTTTTATTTAGGACAGGGTCTACAGGGTCTCATTAAGTAGATGGCACTCGTAGTGATTCTCCTGTTCTTAGCCTCCCAAGTGCTGGGATTACAGGTGCACCCCACCACACCCCGTCTCAATCGCCATCTAGTGAGTATGTTATAATGCAAGAGGTTATGCAAGTGTAGGAATAGAAAAGTAGCAGAACTCCATCCATGTACTTTATGTTCAATTTAGTTTTGATGGTAAAACTGCTCTAAAAGATAAACATGGTCAATACTATTAACTACCAAGGAAATAAAAATTAAAACTCCAGTAAGAGCTACTAGCTACCATTTAGAATGGCTAAAATTGGGGGTAGGCCAAATAGCTTAGCGCCTGCAAACAGGCACAGGGGTCAGGGATTCAATCCCCAGGCCTGCCGCGTTCCTGTAATCCCAGCTCTTGGGAGGCTGTAAACAGGCGGATCACTATGAGTACAGTCTAGTAAGTAAGAATACCCTGAATACCCTGTAGACCCTTCCCTAAAATGAAAAAAAAATTTTTAAAAAATGGCTAAAATTAAAGACACAGGGCTGGGGAGATAGCTCAGTAGAATTAAATGCTTTTTTGGCAAGAGCAAGGGCCTGAGTTCAATCCCTGATTCTGCCAAAAAATATATAAATAAGTTAAATTAAATTAAAGACACAAGTGCTGATGAGGAAGTAGACCAACTAGCACTTTGATACTCTATAGCAGTGATGGCAAAAATTTAGAGATTTCAATAACAACCTACTGAGGCACATATTACATACATTTGCCACCACAGCCCTACAGATGAGATTACATAATGTGAAGCTACTGTAAGAAGCATTTCTTAGAGCTAAACATGATACCCAGGGGCCGGGGAGATGGCTCAGTAGAATAAGCGCTTCCCTGGCAAGCACAAGGACCTTAGTTTAATCCCCAGTTCTGCAAAACAAACAAAAAAACAGAACAATAACACGATGCCCAGACATCCACATATTTTACTTCAAAGTACTTAACAAAATAAATAAAAAGTATGTCTACATAAAATCTTACTTATAATTTTCAACAGTAGATTCTTTAAAAAGCCACTTAACATTGAAAACAACACAAATATCAATGGGTTAGTACAAAAATTGTGGTACATCCATTTCATGAAATACTACTAAGCAACAAAAAAAGAATTGCCTACTAAGAGACTTTGCAACACGAACAGATCTCAAAACTAGCAGCCTATGTAAGTCAGACAAAAAATCAAACAGTCAAATTTCATTTACATAAAATTATAGAAAATACAAACTACTCTACAGTGGTAGAAACATTAGCAGTTGTTTAGGGAAAGGAGGGCACTATGAAATGAGTTAGAAATAGATAAAAGAAAGCAACTGAAATGATGGCTCAAGTTTGAAAAGTAGAATAATAAAGAGATGTGAGAATGCGTATGGACAGAGGTGAGGGGCATGGACAAATGAGGACAAAGAAGTCATTCAGCAATCCTTATACAATCCTTGGGAATACAACAAGGAAGACAGGTAAATACTTAATACCAAATATAAGTACGTAAGTATTCCTCACACAGAACAGCATTTGATATTAAGGAATGCAACAACAGAAAGGGAGGTATGTTTTGTCATTCATCCTACTATCTCTGGCTCAAGTGTATTTTTAGGTAGAATCATAAGTATCCTAAAAACAAAACTCGACTCTTGCTCATCTCCTATTAGCCAATTTAGGAATTATTTTTCCTACTTATTTTGCATCACGCAACTATCAATAATGTTAATAGTGACAGTGTAGCCTACCCTTTAGGTTTGTTGGGGTTCTGCAAACTAACAGGTCTTTTAGAGTAAGATAGAAACAAAACTGGAGGTGAGTAGTTTTCTATTTTAGTACCTATAAATATTTCTACATTGGCTCACATCCTGGCCCCCAAATAAGAATTCTTCCCTCTCCAGAAAAATAGCTTTAAATATCCGTTTCACAAAGAATTAACTTCTTTTTATTGTAAACTTTCCAAGCATTTTCAAAACATGTTATCATTTCATTCTTGATAAAGTTATTTTCTATCTTTTGTGCAGTTTCTGTCTCCAGACCAAGATTCGGATCATTTAAATACAGCCTGAAATGTAACTGCTTTTAGTTCTTATTATATTTTATCATTACAATTCCTACTCTTTTGATATATGACTTTTTTTTATTTTGAAAGATGTTTTAAATTATTAGCAATCCTTTCTTTTGCTATCAAAAAAGCCCAATTTCAATATAACTTTATTCTGATTTCTCCAAATATCATTTTCAGGTCATAACCCAATCAATGTTTGGTTAACAAGGAGACACTAATCAAATTAAATTGTTACATACTGGCACTTCCTCACTTATACTCAGGAAACTACTTACACAGAATGGTAATTCACTTTAAAGAAATTCAAGCTGATTTATATTTGCAGGATTGCTACATGCTTTATATTTTTTATTCCTTTATAAATGCTTGACTCATCTGATCAAGTATTTAAAGTAATGAACTCCACTAAAGTTTTTTAAAAATCTGAATGGTGCTATAGAACAGTATATTTTTTTCCTTAAGTGACAATTTTTTATTTTGTGTTATTCTGTGCTTCTTAAAACAGTGAAGTCACTGTGCATAACTGTGCTTTATACTTCCGGGTCAGGTATTCTTGGCCGTGCTAACTGTATTCCTCAGTCTTTATGATCATCAAATGCTTCCTCGTATTTCCAAAGCCCACAGCAAAGGGGGTTGGATAAGGGGACAGGACTTGGCTTAAACCAATGAGACCATTACCTGATTGTGACAATAACGAAAACTTCACCCAACAGATTTTGCTTTTAGAATTGCATTTCCAATAATATTTGGCATACTATATTATAAAACTACGTCTGAAAATTTCCTCTCCCTATTTTATTCCTTTCTGTTTTAATGGTGACTACTCCATGCAGAGGTCCTTATAATCTACACAGGAATAACTTTCTTGTTTTATTCACTCAAGTTTTCTTTCGTCACATTTGCAATATTTATCTTTCCAAGTATCTTCTTTTCTTCATGTCACTCACTCCATGGATAAATGAAGATAAAGTTTAAATCTTCCTGGCTTCTAAGAGTCTGGATGTGCCTACAGTTGCTTCAATCTACCACCACATTCTGTCTTTATACCCTCCACTCTATCCAACTTGTTTTTAATTTCAAAATTAACATTTCACTTCTGTACTTTACTAACACTTCATCATATGAACAACCTTCTGCTTTACCTAATTAAATGCTATTAGTCTCAGATGCTACTCAGGTCTTACATTCTCCCATGATGCCTTGCCCACCACGGACTCATCCCTGCACACAGGTGAGACTGAATTTAAAACAGAGTTAAAAGGAGGCAATGAAAGGCGCAATGCTTAGAAAAATATTTAGTAAGTCAAACATTTTTAAAAACTAAATACTATACATGAAAATGAATTCATTAAAAAGAGTTTTACCTGTTTCACTATTTTCAGGCAGCGATTCATATTCAGAGTGGTCCAGAGCTAGGGTGTGCATGTCTGTCTGATCTGACTCCTGTACATCTGGGAATGCTGCATTCTCTTGACTTTTGTCACCATCGCCATTGGCATCTAATCCTGTAATTGGAATTTTTTGCCCAAAAGGCAATGTTAAAATAACTTACCCTTAAAATAAAACGTTTACACTTGTATTTGTTGAAATTCTTTAACTGGATTATAAAAGAGTACTCCAAACCAGAATATAGTTGGAAATCATCAATTTCTTAAATATGGATCAAAATGGTAACAAAGACAAAGACTTGAGGGCAGGGCCTTTCCTGGTCATGGCCAGACCCACAACTCACCCTGTGGGCTGCAGTCTGCTTGAGAGCCGGGGTCCTCTTCCCACGTAGCACTCACACCAACAGCTGCATTACTTGCTTCTAAACGTAACATATGAGTCTCCCATACTTTTGCATTAGGGTTAAGCTCTGAAACCTTAGTAGTTGGTACCTAGGGAAGAAATGATATATGACTTACATCCAGATTTCAAGTAAGTGTGCAATTTTAATTATAAACAAAGTTAAAAACTTTTTTTTTTTAAACCATCTTGCACTATTGGGGATTGAATCTAAGGGAACTTTACCACTGAGCAACATGCCCAACCTTCTTGATTTTGAGAAAGGATCTAAGTTGCCCAGGTTGGACTCAAACTTGTGATTCTCCAGCCTTAGTCTTCCAACTCTTGGGATTATAGGTTATATGCCACCCTACAGGCTAAAAACACATTTATATTAAAAATAAGTTAAAAGCATTAAGGCCATTTACACATATCCTTGGGATGAAATTGGGTTCAAAAAGTAACCAAAAGTAGATGTGGTCAAAATTCCTTCTAATGCACTATTAGATTTTTAAATTTCTCCTAAGCACAGGCTCTAAAAGCTGCAAATAGAAGACCTGTTCGGTTCCTTCATAGAGTTCATCATCGCATGGACTGTATAGCCATAAATAATTGGTTATTTCCCAACTACCTACTATAAATCACAATTCAGGTTTATAAATTTGAATATAATGTAGATGAATAAAATGTTAAAAGATAAAGCTTCAAATATACAGTCAAAAATGTTGAAGATGAAAGTTCCTCCTAAGAACAAAGGTTTGCACAAAAAAGCATCTCCTAAGATCATAAAACATCTCCCATTTTCAATATTTATTCCCATTCCGAAGAGCATCTCAGGAGTTTTTTCAGCATACAACTTCCCTGTTCTTCCACAGTGGAATCTGCAGGTGATCATGATGCTGCCAACCTAGGGCTCTGGAGTATGCACTCACTAAGGAGAATAAGGGGCTGGGGATGGAAGCTAGGGACTTGAGTCCAACTCTGCCACAGATAGCTGTACAAGCTTAAACCAAGTTACTTAGCCTTTAAAAACCTCATTAGAAAGTGAGTTTCACAGCTCTCACTTTATGTGGCTGTCAAAATGGGCTATCTACAACACAGCATTGCACCTGGCATACATCAGGCACACATTAGTCATTCTAACAAAAGATGCTCAGTAAGTTAAGACCATGGCAGTTCTCTGCTCAAACATAGGGGTAGGGGCTGGGAAGATGGCTCAGTAGAATAAGCGCTTCCCTGGCAAGCGCAAGGGTCTGAGTTCAATCCCCGGTTCCGCCAAAAAAAAAAAAAAAACATAGGGGTAGATGGCTCAGTAGAATAAGTGCTTGCCTGGGCAAGGGCCTGAGTTCAATCCCTGGTTCTGTAAAACAACAACAACAGAAAAACACATACAGAAGTCCTCCACCCAATAGCTGCCTAACTCTTCAAAGTAAAACATGAAGTTCTTACTCTGGCCAGAACCACCTCATGTAGTCAGCGCCTCTTTAGTCTCACTCATTTCCACTCACTCTGACTGTGCTGCTGTCTCTAAATACACAAGCACATTGGTTCCTCCCATTATGTTCATCCTGAAGACCTTCTCAGATACTCGCATGGCTCATTCTGTCATTTTCTGGTGCACCTTAAAATCCAAACAAGCCCCCTATTACGTGGATACTTCCCATTTCCATTAGTTTTCTGATAAAAGCTTAGCTTTCTTCTACTTACAAACCTTGAGTAAATCTTCAAGATTTAAAGCAAAATGTCCCAGTGGCAGCTGCCCCCCAAAATTCTAACTCGTAACTTTGCTACCACAATCTCTCAACAAACCAAAACAAATTGTCTGCCTTTTCAAATGAACTGCCAAACTTCACATCATGATGACAGAGTTAGAAATAACTAAGGAATAGGAGTCCTGGTCTCAGTGCTCCCTCAGACTGAACCACTATGGTACCAATTCCATAATACATGAAGAAGTCCAAAAGACCATAAAAAGCTACCAATGAAACATGTATACTAGCAGTTTTCAAGAGACAGAGTAAATCCACACTGCCTGAGGTAATGAGGTTGGGAGTAAAAATCAAACTATTTCTGAAGCACAGTGTAAGAACTGCGGATAAAGTGACAGTGCAAATATATCTATATATCTATATCTGTAGTCATGCTTCAGAAGCAACTTATTTACTGCTCTTCTAGTCACTGAGCAATAATTAAAACACCACACCCGCAAAGCCAAATGCTTAAATGAATACTTATTTGGAATTCTTTTTACTTTAAGTACTGGGGATAGAGAAAAGAACAGGGTTCTCCTCCTTTAGGAATACTATAATCAAGAAGCACGGATTCTTCAATTTCCCTGCTTACACTAGTTTAAACATTCAGTCCATCTTTGGCTTCTGAACGGGATTAGTTTCTCACTTGTCTCTCATTCACCCTACCTAACAAGTTTGTCCTACATGCTCACTAGTATGTCTGTGCCAAACACTGTTTAATAATCTTGATGTACCAGTGAATAAAATGGACACATTCTCAGAGAAAGTGAAAGACATAAAAGACACTCCCTATTATATACATCTCACTCATCAACATATCTATCTTCTTTACTTGTTTGGTTTTTAATTATTTTCCTACCTTTCTCTCTAGCCTATTTACATAAATCACACCTTTTCTGATTAGGTTCTCTTCTCTTTTCAGTAGATAGCACGCAGTCAAGTCTTTCCATCTCAGTTTAATCCCACCTCAATTTAATTCCTTTAATTCAACCTATGTAACAGACTTATCTCCTGTGTATCTTATATACTTTCAATTCCTAACACTAACACTCATGTTTTGCATTTTAAGCACCTTTTGCAGTTGACTACTGTATACCACAGATATATGTTGAGGTAAAGGAGAAAAGATAGGAAACAACAGGGAAAAACATTCAAGGATATATACAGGATAGCTGAGGTGACTGTACTAAGAATTTCCATCAGTTTTTTGAAAATAGCAGTCAATGTTTACAATTTTCACCTTTGGCGCTGGGGAGATAGCTCAGCAGAATAATTGCTTGCCTGGCAAGCACAAGGGCCTGAGTTCAATCCCCAGTTCCACCCAAAAAACAAACAAACGATTTTCACCTTGACTAACTGTATGCTGATATCTGTGATCTAAGCAATTACATCAAGGACAGCAATGTGTAATACAAAAACCATGCTTGAATACCTGTCATCTTGGTCTTCTAAATGTTTCTAATGTCTTTTCAATTATTACTATACTCTTTAAAATAATTTTTTTGAAAAGGTAAAAAAGAAAAAGAACAAAAATTTGTCTCTTGAAAGCAAGCAGTAATATTCACTCATATGTCAAATCTTTCGTAACTATATCTGTTAATCTAGAAACAGATTTGATGATAAAAAGATAATATATCAACCATTATTAATCAGCTATTCTTGTTTTGAAAATCTAACATATGTATTATTGTATGTTACCCTGTTTCTGTCTTTGTTTCTGATTTTTGTTCTTGCTTTTACTCTTCAAAATAAAATTATATATATATGTTTTGCAGTTTATTAATATATTTCACTCATCATCTTGGCTGTGAAGGAGCTATAATCAGCAATTTGAGAACTATTATGGCATAACATGCCTGGCCTCTCACAGATAGTGGATCTGTTATTCATCCACTCTTGGGTGGTAGCCACCACAGACTTTTTTTCTCACTACTGTGTCACTAACATTGGCAGAATCCAGAGTTTAACACAAAGGTGCTCAGGATATATGGTCAATGAGTCAATATTAATGAATATTTGGGCCCGGGAAGATGGCTCAGTAGAATAAGCACTTCCCTGGCAAGGGCACGGATCTGAGTTCAATCCCTGGCTCTGCCTAAAATAATAAAAATATTAATATAGAAAATTCTACTTTCTAATATATGATGACTTGTATAAATTTATATGCCACAAATAAATGGGGACCTGTAATGAAATTATTAGCTTTGATGGGGTAAACAAATCCAAATCAAGAATCAGAAACTTAGCACAATGTCAGCAAGTTAACCAATATTCAATAAAAGTTCTGCAAAAGAGATGTAGAAGGGATAAAACATTGAGACCTTTTTGTTTTTGATTTCTTTTTCTTTCTTTCTTTTTTTTTTTTTTTTCCGGAACCGGGGATTGAACTCAGGCCCTTTTGCTTGCTGGGGAAGCGCTTATTCCACTGAGCCATCTCCCCAGCCCCTGATTTCTTTTTCTGAGACAAGACCCCATTTTGTAGTTCAATCTGGCCTTAAGCTATGCAGCCCATAGCTATGGCAATCCACCTGCCTCAGCTTCTTGAGTACTGGCAATATAGACACATGTTACCATTCCTGGCCCAAAGCACTGAAGCTTTTAATTAAGACTTAATGACATGGCAACTCACATTCAAGAGTTTATTCTACACATGTACCTCTGCTGCATCAGAAAAATGCTAGGAAGTAGGTATCACAGCCTCCATGTCACAAATAAGAAATTCAAGTCCGAGAAAGTTTAAAAGTTCACCCATAAAAATGATAATAATTAGAAATCTGTGTTCTACTATCAGCAGAAACAACACTTTCATCAGAATGCATTAATTTCTCATAATTTACATGAGGTTTTACTATATGAAAATCTAAATTGACTTTTTTTTTCTTTTAAAACCAAAGCATTCATTTTTGAGTGATTGCTTCAATTCTCAAGATGATCTAGATGCTATAACTGCTGCTCTCTTGGGTGGAGGTGTCATTCCTTCATGGAGTCCAAACCTGAATCTGCAATATAAAACTTTTAGGTTCTCATTCAACCAGTTCCGGTGGTATTTCACCATTTAGCCTCTGCACTCCAGTTATACTTTCTCTTGTGCTTGGTGGGATAGCCACATTTGCCACAAGTCGACTTCTTAAGGTGACAGGCCTTCAAGCCATAGTAGTCGCACAAGGTATATTTCTTAATATGACACATTCCAAAGGCTGACATTCCCTTCGTCATCTCGCTCATGCTGCCGAGACCAGAAGAGAAGGCACTTCTGCTATACGACACTCCTAGACTGCCATTTCTTTCAATCAGATTTTGTTCTCAAAAGGAGAAGATCAAGCCATGGAGACAGTAAAGAGGGAAGGAAGAGATAAAGGGTGTAAAAAAGCAACTGAGATGTATTATATACCCACAAGGAATGTAAACATATACTACACACATGTACTAATGAACTAAAATTTTTAAAAAAGAGAAAAAATTAAAATCAAATTATGTCACAAGAGACACTAAAAATTCATAAAGAATACTAAGAGAATCTGGGAGAAAATTAAATGAACTAAAAGAATTTAGAAATAATTCCATGTAATTGTTTGTTTTTTGTTCTTGTTCTGGTTTTGGGGGCTTTTTTTTTTTTTTTTGCGGAACCAGGGATTGAACTCGGGACCTTGCGCTTACCAGAGAAGCGCTTATTCTACTGAGCCATCTCCCCAGCCCCTAGAAATAATTCCAAGAATAAAATGCAACCTTATTTTCTGAAAAAGACAGTCATTCATTTGCAGCCATATATAACTCTGTATGATTATTAGTAACTCTTTACTTTGACCTGCATGACTATGTCTTAACTTGCACTAAAAATATATAGGTAAGCAATGGTTATTAAAATCAGAAGCTATTGATTTCCTAATAGACACATTCTGAAGTGATATCACATGAACAGCCAATGTTAATTCTCTTTGAAAATAGGGCATTGCTAAATTCTGATGCTCTACTGAAACTCTTCCACCCACACCACCAAACAATATATTCCATTAAAAATAGTAAATTTGTCTTTTACATTCATGAGACAAGAATGCTCCTTCTAACAAATTACTGAGTATTATCAGAAAGCAGGAACAGGTAGATAGAGAATATATAACAGATGAGACAATAAAGAAACCTTCAAGTAAGCCTGTACTATTCCTGGAGTCGCACCAAAAAGTTTAAGCAATTCACTGACTTCAGAAATGTCTAACATCTAGTTTTTTATTTGTAAAATGTTAAGATAGCTGCTATATAAATAGATTTAGTATAAAAAGGATATTCATAATAATTTGAAAAGTTATGAAAAGCAAGGCAACACCATTAAAGAGTAATTCTTCAGCTTATAGATTTAGACATACCTCACAATGGAAGTTAATTTAAACTTGAAACCATTTATCTCTAAGTCATACAAAAAGTTAACTGTTTGCTCTCTACATGGATGTATCAAAATGTAAACAGTAATCAACTGTAATTACACACACTTACATAAAAAATTCAATGTATGTCTTTTAAAGGTTTAATTTTAGCACTTCCTCTACAACTACTTAAAGGAAAAAAACAAAGAATTTGTCTGCAACTCTGTTTGGTAACACTTCCAAATAGGGGTGTGGAAAGAGAAAACAGTAAAGAAAAAATCTGTAATTCTTTAAATCATGTTACAGGATTTCTACTGTTTGTGCCCATGTTATTGATATCAATATGTAAGGTATATCTATCTCTTTAATATCAAAAGTTTTTCTTGCCTAGTGCCACAAAAATCACCAATAATAAACTATTAACTGATTTTGCTATTCTAAGTACAGTTTGTCCTCTGTATCCATGGACTCTATATGAATCCAAAACACTTTTTAAAAAAAATGCACCTATAGTAAACATGTACAAACCTTTTTGTATTATCTCAAGTATTATGGTATAACTACTTCCACAGTATTTACAATGTATTAGGTACTACAGTTTAGGGATATTGCAAATATGTGGAAGGACTGTGTAGATTATATGCAAACATTATGTCCTTTTACATATGAAGTTGATCATCCATGAATTTTGTTATCTGTGAGGCTCTCAGAAATAATCACCCACAGACAGTAAGGGAGAAGTTTCATATCCTTTCAATAATACTGCTTCTTTCTACGTGTCTGTTTTATGTGCAAGATTAATTTCTAGTTGTTGAATAATGTTTGTCTTTATTATAGAATGTATTGAAATGCTCAATTTAGATGCTTGCAGAATCACCTACAAAGGTTATTCAAAATCAGTAGGGCCAGCTCATCTCAGGGACCTGAAAAAGATCTCCAGGGTGATAATGGACTGAAAAAACACAACCAAGGTTGTAGAGGTAGTTAAAAGTAGAAAAATTTACCTGCTTTAGACAGACACAATAGAAAAGTAGCAGAAAGTACAGATTTTTAAGTTTATAGTAACAAGTATGATTTACACTATCAATTGACTCAAAAATTAGCTAAAACACATTACACTGGCCATAGGATAAGATCTCTGCAAAAGAGCTCCCACCTGTGGGAGCAACAGCACCATCCACAAAGAACAGTCTGCATAAGGCTGTGTGGGGATAGTCAAAAGGGCATGCTTTAGTGCTAATAAGTTTATATACACAACAAATTCTCCAATTTGAAAATGGTTAAATTGATGTTCTAGTAATTCAGAGCTTTCTGTAAGCATTCAAACCATCACCCATTATCTAGAAAAAAGCTTAATTAATTTAAAAGCATATTAAAGGTAAAGGTCACCATTATCACAGCACAATAAGTATTGATAAAAGCATACTTACTAACTGTCCACCTCTACTTTGCAATCCCCAAACAACACCGTCCTCTTTTACTGGTAGCTGATAAGGGGGCTGTTCCAATGAAAATGAAGCATTTTCTAAGTCCTGTGGTTTACTGTGTAGAACCTCACTAAGTATCTGTTCATCTTCTATTGTATCTTTTGTGACTGTATTAGTCCAGAGATAGCCCATTTGATATCCACCACATCCATCTGCCAGTCTTTCAGAAAATTGTCTTGTCAATCCTTCCAATGGGTAATAAGAAAATTCATTCAAAAAATGGGAGTAGAATTCCTCTGGGAAACTCTTCCAATCTACTTTTGGGGAATTTTCAGATATATTAAGATGTGTGAGTGATAAAACATGATCACTACTTGGCACTACAAATTCTCTGCTGTTACCTGGGATAGCAGGAATTACCTGGTGAGGGTTCACTGGGGTGGGATCAACACCAATTCCCATAAAATGTATTTTAGCATTTAAAGTACATTCGTTAGCTACAGACTTGATATTTCTTTCTTTAAAATGGTATGCAGGTCCATTTGTCCCACATGAATCTAAGCAGTTAATAATGTCAGTATCAATACTGTTTTTCACCAAATGAAGTTCCTCTTTCTCTTCTTTACATGTTACTTTTGATTTACTCAACTCTGATGCATTGTCATTAAAGGAATTAGAAACTTTAGTTGGGTCGCAGCAAATTTGCTTCAGTTGTGAGCTCTCATCACTATGAGCAGCATTCTTCTCCACTACTTCTGGCTTCTGTATAACTGAAATTGAACTTTGACTTAAAGACAGCACAACATTAAGATCTTTATCTTTGTAGTCATTCATGCAATGGTTTTCAACATTTTTTTCTATTTGATTAGATTTAGAATCATGATTCTTCGTTGTACTAGAACTATTACAAGTTGATGCATCCTCACCAGGCATTGCCTTGCATTTTAGTTTATCTGTTTCCCAGTCAAAGGTTGTTTTAGAATCTAACTTGACATTTTCTGTATGTTCTTTACTTGTCTGTTTATAATTAGCATTTTGTGATTCTTGTTCAGCATCTTCTAATCTATAAGGATCATTCAGTTGGTCATGTAATATACTGGCTGAATTCTTCACACATATTTTATCTTCTGTTTTATCATGCAGGCCTGTTTCCCTTTCTTCTTTATCAGTACAAGTGAAAATAAATGCAGAGGACATAAAAACATCCTGAAGAGATCTAGAGGGATCATGAGATTCATTATCTGGGAGCATTCTTTGTGAAATTACAAGTTTTGGGATGTCTATGCTTTGGATTGTCCCTTCTGTGTCTGACTCACATTCAATGTGAGTTAAATCACATGTCTGTATCTGAGCCTCGTCTATCCTCCTTCCTGCACACAGAGCTGATGGACACCAAGATTGCAACTCAGAAGCCCTCCTGCCATGACCCTCAGCCTCCAAAACACTAATCATACCCTCATCTTCATAAGAAAAGCTCTTTTCAGATGGCAATGACAGCTTTCCTCTGTTTTCCAGCTGGAGACTTTTGATCTCTAGGTTGGTCTCCCTTTGGTGCTGCTCCTTCCTCAGCCCAAGTCCTGGCAAGGTCACAAGATCAAGGCTGCAGTCAAGTCTTTCTGGCGCTTCTTCTATGAAATTAGCATGAACTGAGAGACACTCATTTCCAAAGCTCTCTGAAGTAATACACCTTTTGGGACTTAAATTAATTCTATCTGGACCAAAGGAAAGGATACTATCTGAGCTGCTAATACTAACATGGAAATAATCATTATCTTTTAGTGGATTTACAGAGTTATTTTTTGCTTCCTTTTTAGAGTCTAAACTCTGACTGATACTAATGGGTACAACTTCAGATTCATCATTCTCTTTCATATATGAAGTGTCATCAAGTAAATCAATAGAGGAATCCTTCATCTTACCTATTTCTGAAACAAGGTTCTCTCTCTCTTTGGGTATGGTACACATGCATTTTAATGAGTCACTATTTATGTTAATATCTAATTCAGTGAGTAGTCCAATATTATATAATATACTACTTTGTGAGCAATCTTTAGGAAATATGGCATAAGGTTCTGCCTTCAAAGACTCAGCCTGCAGGTTATCAACATTTGCTTCACAAGGTGGATCACTGTCCACCAAAAGCTCAAAATTAGGCTTACTTTCCTTATTAAATACATCCTTTACTTTATTTGGACCCCGGCTGCCCAGGGAAGACAGGTCTTCCTGCTGCAACTTTAACTCTCCTATCCACTGTGTAGCATGCAAGACTGAACATTCTTTCCTGTTATCTAGATGCCAATTCACTCTGTGATTCCCTTCAGAGCTAACAGCTGAATGACATTCTTCTCCAGCAGCTGTTCCATAATTGGGAGTGCACAGTTCCTCTTCCATGTTCAGACAGTCAGGATCTATAACACAAATACTGTAAAACTTGTTCTCTCTGGAATTTTTACACTGTTTGTCACCAACACAAGGATTTCCATCTTGCATCCCCCTATCTAAAATATCTAAAGAATTACTGTCATTGAAACTATTGATTTGAACATTTAGTATTCTTTCTTTCTCTGCTAAAGGTATTTTACAAGCAGCAGGAGAACAGCACAGAGGGTCACTTACAAAAGTTTCCTCTTGCAAGCCCTGGTCAAAAGGCACCTGCATGTGTGAATGAGTTTGGTCATTTATGGAACAACCCTGTCTGTCATTACTCATGCACAGTGAGTCACTGACACTCTCAGCATTCTGCTCAATAATAATATCTGAGCTCTTATCATTCTCATCTAAGTTTTGATACCTAGTTAAGAATTTATATATCAAAGAGGAAACAGAGTTCACCGACTGCTTTGTTCTATCATCTTGTTTGTGGCTAGACGCTGTAAAAATTCTAGACCACTTACTAACGCCAGCAGCTGCTCTACTGACTCCATTTTCAACATTGTAAAGCTCGTCACCTTCAAGGGTATCAAATAATGAAGATAAAGTTTTACTTATCTTGTTCTTCGGTTCCGTCTCCAAAGATTTTTGTAACAGATGAATTTTCTCATTGTCATTGTCACTACTTAATTCTTTGCTGAAGCAACAGCCCATGTTTAAAAGTTCAAAAACTCACATTACGAAGCTTGTCCTTTTCTGAGCCTCTACAAATACATCTCATACTAACTTGCTATGGTTTTTAAGGAGAAGCCAACACCCACACACCAAAAATAACTGCACAGCAGTCACATGTTCCTGCCACTCAAATCCAAATGACAAGAGCCCTGCCTGACAACCACTGTACTCTGTGTGCTGAAATCCAAACAGTACATAAAATCCAAAGGTTCTGAAGAGCAAAAGAAAAGCAACCTACTATTTCTTCATAAACTAAGTTTAAAAAAACAACTATAGCTACTGTCCCAGCCAAAGATTTTCAAACTTTTGATTTTTCTATCAGATAGTGGAAAGAATTTAGCTTGTATCCTAAAAAGGAAAATGGTATTAGAAATCTGTTAATATTTATACCTACTTAACATTTTATTTAGTTTTTTAGCTTCAATAAATAATGCCTGTGGGTAAAAAAGAATCACTATTAATTGTATCAGAAATGAAAATGGATGACATCAGAGATACATTTTTAAGTATTTATGGCAAAATGACAAACTGACTAAGATTTGTTTAAAAATACTTGAGGACAGCCAGGGGATGGTACAAGTGCCTGTCTGGTAAGTGTAAGGTCATGAGTTTGATCCCCCGTACCTAAATAAATAAATTTCAGGGAATAAGGTGAATATATAAATACATAAAATTCTAAACAATTTTGTGCAGGATGGAGAATTGAAATGAGTATCCTAACACAAGAATGAGAAATTATTCACAAAGGGAACACTGGAGTTCATTATATTATTCTGTCTACTCTGCATATGCAAGAGAATTATAATTAAGAAAAAAGGAACGAGCAAAAGAAATACACAAATGCTGTACTCAGAAATCTCTCAAAAGTACTAGGCACTGGTTAAAAGTTTAATCTATGAGATAAGAGATGAATAACACTAAAAGCAGGAAGGTATTCTGTACACAAAAGATGTTAGCCATCTTCCTAAAAATTCAAGCTTTTCAATTGCTAGCCTACTCCTATTCAAGATGTAGACAATACAGTAACTAATTCAATATTACTGGTTTATAATAAAACCGCATTCATTGCGAAAAACTATATGATCAAACTTTTTTTTTTTTCAAAATTCAATGAATGAAAGGAAAGAATAAAGTTTTCTGATCTCACTGTCTGTAAAGGAGTTTTGGAAGATTATCCTCCTAGAGACCATGAATTATCTATAGTAAGACTGGCATACAGAACAGTTAAGATTTCCAATTTAAGCTTTCAAGTTTCACATTATGATGAAAACATGTGGTATAATGTAGTATCTTTCTTCCCAAGAAGCAATTTAACATAAACATTTTTACCTAAATTACTTTTCCATTAAACATCACCACACGTATTTCTTCCTTAAATTTGCCATTCACTTGTGGCGAAATGTACCAGGACTGTTAGAAAACAAAATGACTCTGAAGGCCACAACAGTGCAAGAAGAATCAAGACAATTTGGTTGCAAAACTGTGCTGGTTGAATAGTATGATTTAAACTTCGGTGCCCCTAAATAGGATTCCACAGGGACACAAAATCTACTGCCAGTAATGTTTGATGCAGATGGATTCTGTGGCCCTAACAGGTAAGGGAAAGAACCTTCAACCACATAACACCATCTCCAAATGCCAGTTGTCAGATCTTATTTCTTTCACAAGGATATTGCATCACCAGGGTTCACCCCCAGAGTGGTTCTCTTTTTTATCTCAATGCCCTTTTGATCCCCTCTCCCACCCTCCCTACCCCTCTCCTTACTGTAAAAGCCAGTTATTGTCTATAGTACCTACTACTTCTGAATTTCCACTTACTATAATCTAGTTATCACTGTGTAACCTCTTAGAACTACTCTTGTTAAAGCCACAAATGATCAATCAAATTATTTGAAATCTGTCAAATCAGTCCTTATTTCACTTGATTTTAGGTGACCCACTTTCTTCTCCCATTTCAAATAATACTGCCCTCTGGTTTTCTTCCCATTTTGCTGACCTTTTTTTCATTTTCTAGTTTTCTTGTAGTTTCTGAAATACATAGTTTTATCATTTTTCCTATCTGTAAATACAGAGAAATGTAACACAAATTTACTACTTTAACTTTGTTAGTCCAAAATACTTCAAAACCAGTAGCTCCTTACATCAAGATTAGAACATTTAAAAACCCTTCCCTACTTGGGACAAAACAGAACAGTATTTTTTTTTCTAGACACAACTGTACACATTATTCATTCAATGACCTACCTATTTAACAACAGTTCAGACTTAGGACTGAGGCACACTGTTTGGACTTACAACTTGTTTTTATTTTTGGACATTTCTGTGTATCTAATTTATAGAGTCTCAATGTCATCTTTCTGTATACTATACCACTATAGTTTTATGTTCTGTCACACATTATAGCACTATATATAAGAGTTATCCAAATAAAACTAAAATCATCAGGTTGGGGAGATAGATCGTTTGTATAAGTGCCTGCCTAGCAAGCATAAGGACCTAGGTTTGATCCCTGGTACCACATGCCATGCTGGCCCCGGAACCCCAGACGCCCTGTGCCAGCCAGCAAAACTGGGCATGGTAGTGCACACCTGTAATCCCAACAGTAGGGAAGTTGAGAAAGAAGGATCACTACAAGTTCAATCTGCATAGTGAGACCCTATACCAAATAAATAAATAAAAGATTTAAAAATTTTTGGGAAAAAAACCCCGAAATACCAAAATCATCACATTGAAATTTCTTTTGACCATGTCTTTATTCTAAATATTGTAATATAATACTATATATAATTCTTCATTTAGTGACCAATTTAATGACCTAGTTACAGGACAGGAATTAGGTTGGTAAATAAGGAATTTCTGTATTTCTCATTGTCAGCTACTTTTGAGATTGGGGTCTCACTGTGTAGTTCATGCTAGCCTTGAGTTCACTGTGTAGTCCAGATTGGCTTGCATTTGTAGCAGTCCTCTTGCCACAGTCTCCCAAATGCTTGGACTGGGAGGCCTGCCCTTTAGCTCAGTTCTTTAAGTGGCTGCTTCAACAAAGCAGTCAGGCTCAGGTTGCTGTGGTTCGATCCCCACAACTCAAGCCAGCCAAACCTGCCCTGAAGGCATTCGGAGAAAAAAAAAAAATCCTTATTCCAAATGCTTGGATTACAAACATATGCCACCATGCCCAATGCTACCTACTTCTACGTCTATATTCTTTCTGTATCTAAACTTCACATTAAATTCAGCCCTGCAATGTTGCATGCTATAGTAAGGTTACAAAAAATACATATATATTCCATGTTACCCTATAAATGACTATAGAATATGTCTTACCCATCTTTATCACTTGTTCTCATTTTTTTGAATACTCACATTTCATTCACAAAGTACTACCTGCCTACCTATCAGACATAAACACCGAGCTAGCTATATAAGTAAAGAAGAAACAGAAAACATAAATACAGACACAGAAAGCACATCTGTGATTGCCCAGGGAAGGGACAAGCATTAACTATAAATGAGCACGATGGGTAATGAAAGCATTTTTAAATTATAAGGACAGCTACACAATGAGGAAGTTGAAATATTATCAAATTGTATACTTTAATCCCATATAAATAGTAAAATGATGACATAGTTTGTGATGACATCTTTTTTATCTCCTTGCTATTGGGGATCAAACCCAGCTCTTGTACATACCAGGTACATGTCCTAACACTGAGCGATACACCCAAGCCCATGTTTTACTTTTTAAAAATTCTACATTATTAATTTCTGTATTAACTGCTTATTTAGGAGAATAGGTTTACTAAACTTTGTCAAGCCTTTAAAAGATTATCAAACTGAATTTGGAATATTCCAAAAGCATATCTATTTGCAAATGATAAAACCAAGGTTCAAAAAACCAATAATGTAATTATACTACAAGGCTGTGATAAAATCAGCATGATACTGGCAAAAAAATAGACCTGAGGATCAATGGAATAGATTACAAGATGCTGAAGCCTCTACAAACACACTCAGCCACTTTATCTTTGACAAAGGGGCCAAACATACTCACTGGAAGAAAGATGACCTCCTTAACAAATGGTGCTGGAAAAACTGGCTCTCTCCATGTCAAAAACTCAAACTTGACCCAGGTCTATCACCATGCACTAAGCTAAAGTGAAAATGGATTAAAGATCTAAACATTAAAACAGAAACACTAAATCTCCTGGAAAAGAAAGTTGGAGGAACTCTTGAAGACATAGGGGTAGGCAAAGACTTCATGAACAAAAATCATCGCATGGGAAATACTTGAAAGAATTAACAAGTGGGACCTGCTGTTACTGAGAAGTTTTTGCACGTCAAAAGAAATTACCAAAGAAGTGAAAAGACAACCCACAAATTTGGAAAAGATCATGACAAATAAGTACTCAGACAAAGGTCTGCTGTCTAGAATTTATAAAGA
>NW_004524709.1:6228924-6262633 GCF_000260255.1 Octodon degus | reverse complement strand
AAATCCTTAGAATATTTTGCTAAAAAAAAATAATAATAATAATAATATTTTGCTGAGTTAACACATCTATAATATTCAAATGACGGAACTAAACAAAAAAGAGGATATATAATGAATGTCCATTTTGTATCTGTGTATTCAAAATGATTAGGATATATAGTTACATTCTCTTAATGAATAGAGGGATTTGTTCTAATAGTAATTGTAAATAGAATATCATGTCTGTATCTTGTACAGCAAATAACCACTAGGAAGACAGTATGCAATGTGTTTATTATTGAAACTGTCCTACTAATTTGATTTGAAACTGTCTCATTGTTATTTGTCAACAAAATTATGGAAAAAAAAGAAAATAGTAGCTAAGTGAGAAGCTAGTCACAAAGACTAAATAATGTATGATTCTACTTATATGACATATCCAGAGTAGACAACCCCATAGAGACAGAAAATAGATTGATGGCTGTCAAGGGCTAGGAGTGTTTTGGGAAATGGGGAGTGACTGGTAATTGGTAGTTTCTTTAGGGGGAAGATGAAAATGTTCTAAAATTGATTGTGGTGATGGCTGTACAACTCTAGGAACATACTAAAAATCACTAAATTAGGTTTTGAAATGAGAGAACTATATGGTATGTAAATTATAGTGCAATAAAGCTGTCAACCCCCCCTAAAAATAAAGTAAAATCACACGATTATAAAAAAAAAACAAAAAGAAAAACAATAATGTGATGTTCTCATGTTTTTACCAGTATTTGACTTGTATGCTCTAAAAGTCACAGGCCGTCATAATGTAAAACTCATCATATATGTATAACAGCTTAATATTAAATCATTGTGGCGAATATTTGAAAATAAAAAAATACTGCTGTCAACTGTACACAAACACAGAAAAGGATACAAAGAATTGACATTTACTGTTCTGTGGGGGCGGGAGACAATGATAAATGGACCCTACCACCTTTTTGAGAAACATATATAATTTCTATTTTTTAAAAAAATCAATAAACACTAGTTGTAAGGAAGTATCTGTGAGTCTCCATTGTGATTAAACAGCCTGTGATTAATCACAGAAATGAATTACCTGACTCAAAGCTGGGATGGAACTTGTTTGAGAAGTGGTTTGAGATATAGGACCATTCATCTGCAAAATTGAAATTTCAAAGACATCATCACTACTATGGAAAAAAAAATCTAATTTTAAACCACAGTAATTAAGCAAAACCAAAACTATTAAATGTAATTTTTATAAGACAAAGAAATAAGATATTCAAAAGGAAACAATTAGGTTCCTTAAATTTTATGATTTTAGAATTCTTATACCAGTTTCAATGGTGAAAAATTAAGAAAAGCTATTTTCCCAAAAGCTATTTAGAAACTCTAAATACTACTTCTTGACATGATAAAATGAACATAGGTTGTCAAAGTAAATTTAGACAAAATTTAAATTCTATTTAACTCTCATCTATGATGGCTATAATTGTATACATGTATATCTGTATTCTCTTGATTTAAAATACAAAGCTTTAAATAGTTACAGTTACCTTTTGTTTTCTCTATCATCTAGTATATAGAAATAGTTTCCTCTGCTAAGTTATCCAAATCTTACTTTAGATTGATGAAGTTTCAGACAGAGCACACCAAACACTGTACTTTAGAATGGGAGAGAAGAGCAACGTCGGACACTGAAACTAGAATTTCCCCCTATCCCTCACTCTTGAACTGGGCCATAAAACCCATCAGACCCTCCCTTCAAAATCAGTCATAAGATACTCATTCTAAGGGGTTTTACTATAACTCTAGAGGAAAGCAATGTCACACAGGGACACCAAAACAAAATAACTTGAACACACAAGTCTTGCTAGGTTCTCCCAAGTTTATTATCATTAGATCATGTCCTACTTGTCCAATCATGTTCTTCCATAACTCTCACCTTCTGTATCAGACTTAACATAAATATAGTTTTGGGGTAGGGATGTCTATTTCTGAAATTTTCTATGTCACAAAAAACTTATTGCTAAATAAATGCTTTTCTCTTGTTTATCTGTCTTTTATAATAGAGATCTCAACTATGATCCTTGGATTAGCAAAAAAATACTTCTTCTACAAGAGCATACCAGCTATATAGTATATAGATCCTGATACTTTAGTATTACTGTTTTGACATCCTTAAGTTCAATATGTACCTTCTTAAGTCCAATGTAGATGCATCAACAGAAAGAAATGAGTGCCCCTGGTCCTCCCTTCTAATGATACCTACCAGATGAGAGCTGTCCTTGCCCTCTTGAACTCTCTGTGTCTGCGGTTCAGCCACAACTTTAGTGTCCTGATCAGAAGTCATGGGCTCCACTGGTAGAAGTTTAATGTTAACCTCAGGATGCTGTAAAATGACAAAGATAACAAACAGGTCATTTGTGGTACAGGTATATTATGGCTGATTCTTAGAGTGATACTGGAAGATGTCATAAAATCCTGAAGTTTTCCAGGACATAGAATTTAAATAATTTCTGAGACTTAGAGAATAATTTCTCAGTCTTCCAGATTGTAAGTAATTTCTTTTTTTTTTTGTATTTTTAGAGAAGGGTCTACAGGGTGTTCTGGGTCTCACTACTAGACTGGACTCATAGTGATCCGCCTGTTTTACAGCCTCCTAAGAGTTGGGATTACAGGCGCACACCACCATGTCCAGTCTCAATTGCAATCTCAGTGCATCCAGGGAATGGGGACCACACAGCAGGCCCAGGGATTGCACCCCCAGCCCCTGTACCTGTTTGCAGGCACTTTAATCTGCTGAGCTATTTGGTTGGCCCTTGTAAGTAATGTCAAGAAATCTGCTCATAATGTACATCTTACAAAAAAATTTTTTTTTATTAGTAAGCTTCTTCTTCATACCAATTTGGTAATGAAAATATTGGCAAACCATGTGCTAACAAAACTTTTTTGTGAAAGAAAATTTAAAATATATAAGACAATATTTGCAACAAACCCCTAAAACTTCACCAAAAACTCTTACTCATTAGGTTGTTCTCAGAAGTAAATGTTGTCAGGTTCTTTTAAAATTACATTTTATATACTGTTCATATGTAAATACTACACAGGACATACTATGCAAGACAAAGTAAACAGGAATTAAATTAATAAGAGATACATAAATGTTCTATATAAAAAGACACAAATACGTAATGAAAGAAGTTTTGAAAATCCACACAATCTTCGTATAAATTGGATTTTTTTCCCCGAGGCACTGGGGATTGACCTACTGAACCCAGGGCTTGTTTACTAAGGTAAACCCACAGTTCCTTTTTATTTTGAGGCAAGGACTCTGATGGTTGACTCAGAGGAGCAGGAGAAGCTCTGTTTATGGTTTCAAGGTAAGTTCTGAGAATTAACTGACCTTGATAGATAGCAAGAGGTTAATTTTAATTAACATAGGCCTCATTTTAACTTGACCTTAAATACTCAGCAGAAAAGTACTACAAAAAGATGTATAAAAACAATGCTTTAGTAAGAAGATATAAAAAGGGGCACCAACTGTTGACCCCTTCTAACAGTTTCCAGCTATATTAGTAACTGGGCATTGTTATACACCATTAATAAAAACTATACTAAAATGTATAAAAGTTCAACAAGAATTTTAAAATTCTTTAGCTAAAATTGTCCTTCAAAAGCACCAAACCCCTTATCTTATAGCTAAACTGGAAACTTATGACAAAATCACAGATTTATCCATAACCTCTATCAGTCAGTAAAGGAGTGAAAGAACCATCAAGTTACAGTTGTTATTTCAGTTCCTGAAGAACAGTCTCTAGACTTGGCTCTTTCCCAAACTCCCTTTCCATTTTAGTGCTCATGCTTTGATTATACATGCTCTAATTTCTCAGAAAATTTGTTTATGTTTGTCTAGAGACTGCCAAACTCCAAGTTATCATGCAGATTGAATGACAAATGTGCTAGACTCCTTTTACTGGGACCCACCAGATCAATCCTTGTAAAGAGTGTCTATAATTGTTAAAACCACAACATCTATCTGGGGTCCTTTAGATTAGCTCTCTGGAGAAAGTCCTGGACTGAGGCTGTCCTTACACCAACACTGCTCAACTTGAAGCAGCTAGATGAGAACTACCCCCATTCTCCCACAACTGCAGCTAGGGACACTTCTTCAGAGAGGAAATATTATACACAGCTAGATTATTTAGAAATATTGTAGGCATTCAGACAGGGCTGAGCCTTGGAAAGGTTAGTGCAGAAGACAACTGTGGCTAGAAGCACAATTACAAAAACAAAAAGGAAGAATATGACTACTTCCCTCCACACACACAATTAAATCTTGCTAACTTTACCTTCAATTTTTAAAACCTAGTTACAGAAAGTAAATACCCTCCCATCAGAACACTGGCAAAGGACAAATCTGACAAACATGTCTAGGCTCAAGTCTTACAGACAGACATCCAAACAGGAAAGCAGGATAGCCTACTGCAGTTAATCACATGGGTCAGGGAGTTGTGTTAATGGACAATAGATCAAAATCATGGCAACCTTCCTGGAACATGTGACTGTGGAGAGAACATCCCAGCTCCATGGTAGAGCCTGTTCCTTTTGGCCCTTCAGCGTGAACATTCTCAAACAGGGCCACAGAGAAAAATCTGACATCAGAAGTACTGAGCTCCATGAGGCTACAATACCCATGACATGGAGACAAATTTAAAAAAAAAAGAAACAGGAGGCTTGAATGCTTGTGACATGACAGGATCTTACACAAACTCCTGAGAATGCCTGTTGCTATGATGGCCAGTATAGCCTGTATGTTGTTTCAATGGCTGCAATTACAAAAGAAAAAAAAAAAAAGGGCAGGGGGGATACGTCGGGACCACAAATTTCTAATGGCTAATTTTGCACACTTTCCATTATTTCATTAGGAATGGGGCATCCTTTTCTACCCACTAAAAGACACTCTACGGCAAGATCCTTCTTACACAAGATCACCTCCACCCTTGAGTCATAGATATCTCCTTCTCAAATCCCCTCCTCAATCAATAGATGCCAAGGTTCTAGTTGCCTGGAGGCCTTTTATTCTTCATGAACAACTGGTCATCCTAGGTCCCCACTGCACTGCCATTTTTAGTTTCTCTCTTGCTGTGCTGAAACACCTGATAGGAGATTGGAAGCTCACTGCAGCAATCCCCAATACTGCCTTGAAAACTGAGTTATTCCTTCCCATCAATTCCCGTTCTTCTTGCCTTTCTCCAGTTCAAATACTGCTTTATGAAGGAAGCCTCATAGAACCATACAAAATAAACCAGATTATTTAAAAAAAAAAAAACAAAAAAAATCCCACAGTCTTTATATAAATTGGATTTATTTTTTGAGGTACTGGGAATTGAACCATGGAACCCAGGGCTTGTGTACTAAGGTAAATCCACTGTCCTTTTTTTACTGTACTTTGAGACAGGGTCTTGTTACGTTGAACTGCCCAGGTTGGGCTCAAACTTGTAATTATATGTACAGCCTCAAAAGTGCTGAAACTACAGGTATATACCATCCAACCAGGGTAGAAATGTAATTTTTTGAACTATAGATTTTTCTCTAGGATTCATCCACTTTCCACAAATATCCTTATTCTAGTTCAGGATATAATCTAGGATGGTTTCGTATTGCATTCAGTTGTCATTTCTGCTTAATCCCTTCCAAACTCTGTAAATCCTCAGTTGTTCCTTATCTTCTATTCTATATTGTGTTAATGAGTTGTTATCATTTGTACAATGTTCTTCCATTTAAAATGCATCTGTGGGGCCAGGGAGATGGCTCAGTGGAATAAGTGCTTCCCTGGCAAGCACAAGGGTCTGAGTTCAATACCCAGTTCTGCCAAAAAATAAAAATAAAAAATAAAAATAAAATAAAATGCATCTGGAAAATCCTACTGTGAAGGCAAGGAAAACATGAAACACTACTCTGCTCATGTAATAGGAACACTGGGACCAGAAAAGGGAGGAGCTTCTGACAGTCAAAGATGGGATAACGTAATGATCAAAAAGAATAAATGGGATACAAGGGCTATTTGTAAAAATCCAGGAGGGGCAAAAACACTAGCACTACCACCTTGCTTACCTTTGCAGGTTAAGACACTAAGTTACTATTCTAAAGATTGGCAAAGGGAAACATCCACTCTTAGATGAGTTGCATTTCAGAATACCCAACAACTGATCAGGACAAAAAGGTGGGGGGGGGGGACATAGCAAAATAGTCAAGGAATTTTTAAAAAATCAAAATATTCCAACATCTAAAAACAGTGAAGGGGAAGAGCATCAGTGTCAGTGAAACTTACCAAGTGAAGAACTAACATTCTGAATGGGTGAATCATAGACTTTATTAAAGATACTTTTCAGCCATCACTAAATTATAATTCTAGGCATTCTTAAGGTTATAGTACCATCTAAGAGATATTCTTGACAAAAAAATATATATATTTATTTCATTACACCTTTAGAGGTGACTTCCATTTTAAAGCAAATTCTAAAAAGCACATGTTAAATAGCACAAGGCACAAAGCCATCAGCTAAACCTGAAATGTGGGACAAGGCAGATGACCTCATTTCTGGAACAAATAAAACACACTTAAAAAGGAGAGAATTTTTTGCCATTAAAAAAAAAAAAACTTAAGTGAAAATAACAATGTGAGAAATGTTAGGATCCTAAATCAAATAAACTGTTTGAAATCACACTTTGGACACAAGAAAAACTAAACAGTGGTAATAAAAGGTAATATAGAACTTTTATTAATTTTGACTTTAATCAAGATGTCATAGTTTATTGTAAAAGACCCTTTCATAAGATATAGAAACTAAAAAAGACTTACGGTTAAAATATATACCTAAACATGCTTTTAAAACATATATATATATATATAAAATTTTGTTTTCGTACTGGGGATCAAACTCAGGACCTTGTGCTTGCCAGGCAGGTAGGTGCTTAAGCCACTAAGCTATATCTCCAGCCCAACACGCCAGCAATCTTAAGGGGAAAGAACAAACAAAAATATAAGATTGGCAGGTAAATGGTTTAAGAAACTAGGTAGCAGGTACATTAAGGATCACAGTGGTATCTTCTCTACTTTTACATTTAAAATTGTCTGTAATAAGAGGTAAAAGTAAAAGGCATGGAGGTGTGTACCAGGAATCCTAGCGCTCTGGTAGCTTGAGGTGAGAGGATACAAGTGTTGAGCCCAGGCTAGGCAATTTAGCAACTACTGAGATGAGATCTTGTCTCAAAATTTAAAATAAAAAGGAATAGGAATACACTTCATTGCAGACTCCGGGTTCAATCTCCAGTACTGAAAGGGCTTGGGGCAGTAAAAACATATACATATAAAGTGTCTATATATTATCAATACACTTAAAAATCTCATAGACTTATTTCTCTTTGAAATCTATATGAATTAAACAATGTGTAAACCATTTTATGAACAATGTTCATGGCAGCTTTTCCAAAAAATGGGAATAAACATTTAATTATATAAAAGCAGAAACTACTACAATACATTACAATTATTTAAAATATTCAAAAAAATGAATAAAGTGGAGCTGCCTGTGTAGATCAGTATAGAGTACTGGTCTGTCATGTGTGAAGTGCTAAGTTTGATGCCCAGATATTTAAAAAAAAAAAAAAAAAAACAAGAGCTGGGCACGGTGGCACATACCTGCAATACCAGCACTTGGAAGGCTAAAGTAAGAGACTATCACAAGGTTGAGGCCATCTTGGACTACACAGAGTTCAAGGCTGGGCTGTACTATATAGCAAGATCTTTCTCAAAAAGCAAACCAAAACCTAACCTGAATTTAAAAAAAAAAAAAAAGCCCCCTCCCACCCCATATAACACAAATGGCATTATAGTTAAATTATAACTGTATTTTTAAAATTCACAACTTTCCAAGTGTTTAAAAAAAGGAAATAGAAATATATAGAGACTAACAATGTGTAACTTAAAACATGAATATAAGTTTCTTATACTCTTAATGTTTTGAATAATTTATTTAAAATGAGGTAAGCCATGCATGGTGGTGAATGCTTGTAATTCCAGCACCAGAAGGCTAGGGCAAAGTGGACTGCCATGAGTTCTAGATCAGCCTGGGATACATAATGAATTTAAGACAAGGGAAGACCGCCTCAAAAGACAGAAGATTCAGTCATATGAGAACCAAATATAAGCCTCTCTGAATCTACAACAGATAACTAATCTCCCTATTCTTTGTAGCTGCTATGCTTCACACATTCTATTCCTCTCACCTGGCCCTGATTCTCTTCATTCTTTGGTCCCTGGCACACAGCAATTTCTGCTTTTCACAACATCATTGTAGGTATGGGTTTTATCTTATCTACACATACACAGTGATGCCTAAGATAGGAGACACATAACCCACCAAGAATATAGTTTTACAATTCACCCCAATGATCTTTCATGTACACTCAAATACATAATGGGTTTACTACAGTGCTACTGAGGTATTTCTCTATTTGCATTCACAAAAATGGAGGTTTGCTAAGGTCTCTTCTAACTCTAAATGTCAATGAACAGAAACAATGAGTTAAGAGAAAAAAGCCACGATCAAAGGAGAGGGACAGTACAAAATAATACTACACAGACCCGTTTCAGGAACACCAAGATAACTATTAAGATCATTTTGCAAAAACCAGTAATAAAAATTTTTTAAAAAAAAATCATTTGGGTAGGTAAAAAGAGTTTTGTCCAAACAAGAAAAATAGGATATTAAGACCTTTAGAGTGCCCTAAAACTGTATGATCCTCTTTAGGAATCAATTTTAAAAGTAAAAATTTGTTGCTTTCCATGTACAGACGTATTTTATATAAAGACAGTTTACCTAATGAACTGATCTCTTTGAAACTAGTAAATTCACCAGAAAACAAACAACAACAACAAAAAACCCAAAGCAGATAAATACAACCATTAAAGCTCAAAAACAGCATTTTAGAATTAGGATATTTTTTAATAACAGAAATTCTTTCACAAACTCAGTAGGTCTATCTCTAGAGAACTGTAATAAAATAGGAATTAGTTTCTCATTCATTTGGCTTGCATAGTTAGACATTATTTCATAGCTGCCAGCTTCTATGACATTTAAAATATATACTGTTTCACAAAAGAATAAGAGTATCATAGGGTAGACTATTCTGTGCCTTCCATGAACCTTGTACAGATTACATACTTAAGGGAATCTGGGGGGCCAGGGAGATGGCTCACTGGAATAAGTGTTTCCCTGGCAAGCACAAGGGCCTGAGTTCAATCCCCAGTTCTGCACCCCCCCAAAAAAAAGGGAATCTGTAGACTTAAATCATGAAAACAGAGTAATAACAGGATGTTATTTCTAGGAAAGCTATTATGCTAGGTCTTTTGTTTTTAAAGATTCAATATGTTTATGACAGCCTGCTCTTCTTTCCTTATAGTAAATGTTTTCAAAGACAATAACAGATAAATAAATCACATTTGAGTACTTGTTTAATTACACATTTAAACTAGTACCCAACACTGGAGTATTCCTAACCAGATGCTGTCAATAAAAACTCATTATTTAGGGCTGGTGAGATGGCTCAGCGGTCTAAAGCACCTACTTAGAACAAGCTTAGCAAAGCACAGGGACTGCGGTCCAATCCCCCAGCACCACATGCCAGCCAGCCCCGCCCCCTGGTGGGCTGAGCTGGCCACACACACACACACACACACACACGCATAAATTTTTTTTAAAAACTCATTATTTATAAATTTTTCCTCTTATAAGCATATACCTATGCTTCTATTGAAAATGCCAAAGCTGGGGAGATAGCTCATCAGTCTAAGTGCTTGCCTAGCAAGCGCAAGGACCCAGGCTCGATCCCCTGTACTGCATGCCATGCTGGCCCCAGGAACCCCGGACACACCATGCAGGCCACCAAAACTGGGTGCACACACCTGTAATCCCAGTACTGAGGAGGCTGAGACAGGAGGATCACTTCAAGTCTAAGCTATGAAGTGAGACCCTGTACCAAATAAATAAATAAAAGATTAAAACAAACAAAAAAGGCCAGCTGTGGAAAAACATGATTTATTTTTGAGTTGGTTCTGTTCCTAGGGAGGACATATAATCAGACACAGGATGCAAAAAGAAATTATCAGCAAGATTTTATTATGAAAGTATTAACATAAGATATACACCAAATAAATGACATTTAAAAAAATCTTCCACTAATAAATCTTAATTTAGAACTTATCTAGTAATTCTACACACAGAAAAGAGTCCTCTCCAGCTTTAACACTTGTGACTGGTCCTATGACACATAAACTTCTGAAGAGGATAATTTTTTTAAAAAGATTAATTTAGCTAGGATCCTCATTAAAACAATTCAAAACAAAAACTTCAGGATTTCATTAACTATTTGGAATAGTTTACTCATTAAACCTTTGGCAAACTACAAATCACCATTTCCTATACCTGGTTATAAAGAAGTCTAAATAAAATATTTGGGCCAGATATGAAGAAGTATGAAAAAAAAGCCTATCTCTTGCTTTGTACTTGGCTTAATGGACATTAAACGGCTCTTGAAATGAACATTATTTTGAAAAGGCCAAAAGCTACAGCATGTGAGGAATCATATAGAGTACAACATCCTCCTATACTGTGCGTGTCTTTTTCAATAAAGAACATATTAAAAAAAAAAAAAAAAAACTTGTTTCCAAAAGCTCTTCACACACTTTCACAAGAGAAAAAGCCAGATAATCACTTTAGGATTGTCTTCCTAAATATCCAAGCTTCATTTGCTTATCTTCCCTTGTGACAAAAGAAACATTACCAAAGGGATTGCATACACCCTTAACCTACAATGCAGGTTTACTTCATTTAGCCTACTGTGAGGGAGTAACATAACAAAAAAACTAAGTTCAGCCTGTTTACAATATAGTCTGATCTCTATTTTTGTCAGCATTTTAAAAATTAACTACTACTTCCTATGTTACACAGGAATCTCAAATGTGCCAATTTGCCATATCTAATCTAGCAGTATACTGTACCATGCTATAAGCTTAAACCCTTCCTATCTTTATCTAGCATCACCCCATTTCCATCCCCATTTGCAAAACTATTAAAGCTGTCTTGCCCCAAAGGTACTTCCAACTGAGTTTCTGTGCCTCTGCTTACTTGTGTCACGTCTTTAACATATTTGGTGGCAAGTAAAGTGTGTATGAGGTTCAGAGAAGAGAAAAAAAACAATTTACAGTTGACATATATGTAGTATTACTTTTTGGACAGAGAACAGTGCTTCTACTTTATTTTCACCTTACAGAATTACATATATGTAATTCTTTTACTACACAGCTTTCTTAATCCATTTTGAATCTGATCATTGAGATCATTGATACTTTCCATGAAAACCTGCACTTTCATTTGTATTTGAAAACAGAACATGCCAATGGACAAAGTAATATTGGCACATACTTGTCCCAGGAAGACAGAATTAAATGTCATAACAGCCAAAAGCTTTCAAAAGACTAAGATCTTTCTTCAGAAATACTGGAGAGGATACTGTTTCCTTTAGTTACATGGTTATAAAGTTTCTATTCACCTCACCCTATGAATAAGTTGCATTTCCTTAAAGCCTACAGATCATATTCTACTGCACCTCCCAATTTATGATCACAGAACTACAGTACTATCTTTCAACTGAAACTGCATAAAATATAAAGAATAAGATAGGAATGGGGTGAGCAAAACTAGACTTAACCATTTTCAAGAATGGCACACATCAGAGCTGGAAAAACAGTTGAGAGCTGCTTTAACTCTATACTGCTCTGAGACATATTTATTCCTAGAAATGAAGTCAGAGAACCTGATCTAGAAACTAAGGTTTCTGGTTTGTCTGGTAGCTGGGGGAGTGGCAGGACACAGTTCAATTTCTAGAACATGAACTGCATGGAATCTTAGGAAAACACATAAATTAACATGAGCTTGACAAGATATTGTCATTTCTTTATCCAACAAAAGATCAACTTCTTAAAGTACTATCTACAACCACATAGTTTTCCCATATGTCAAATGAAAAGTAAACTTTGCTTTAGGGAGAAGATATTTCTGATGCATATTAATCAATCAACCAATAAATCAAAACAAAGCACAAACATCTTGAATGTTTAGTGAAGGCAATGAAATGTAGCTAGCCGTAAGAAACTTCAAAAGGTCTATCGAGATTTAAAGCAGTTGTTTGTGGCAAAGATGGTGGTTATAAAAATGGCAACTTTCTATCAAGTTCCATTCCCTAAAAGCTTGCTATCTCAACATCCAAATCATTTTCCTTAGAATTAAAAGCCATTTAGCTGTGTGTAGAGCAGCAAGCCTACAGATCCAGCTATTGGGGAGGCTACAGTGGGAGGATCATTTGACCACAGGATTTAAAGATCAGCCAAACAAGTAGAGACTTATCTCAAAGATAAATAAAGGCCATTTACAGCATTAATAAGTAATGATAAAATGTCTTCTTTCAAGATATATAAATATCATTTCTTGAATTCAGTATTTTTAATATACTAGGTTTCAAGATGGAACTTCTCATACTTGGATATATAACATGTTGAGGATATCTATTCCTCCATTATCCTCTCTTAACGCTCCCCTCTCCTCACTACTCCCTTGTCTAATAATAGCCTCCCCTGTACTTTCAGTCATCATTGCTTTTTTGATTCTAAATATTAGGGGGAATAGTTCTGGTTTTGACTCTGTTTGTTTTAACATTTCCAGTTCCAGTTCCATCTATTTTCTCACAAAAAAAATTTCATTCTTTATGGCTGAATAAAATTTTACTTTTTTCTACCTACACTTCTCTATCAACACTTACTGGCTGATAGGACACCTAGGCTGGTAATGTATCTTGGCTACTGTAAATTGTATTCAATAAAGATAGGTATTCAGGTACGCTTGCAACAGGGATGGCAAACCTCTTAAAAGTTTTCAATAACAAACAGCTCACTACAGCACTGCCTTAATAGCATGCTGATTTTAATTTGAGTATATACCAAAGAGTGGTACAGAGGGGTCATACAGTAGTTTTATATTCAGTTTTTTGAGGAACCTCCATATGGACTAAGCAGCAGTTTCAACTAACATTCCCAACAGAGTAGATTTCCTTCTCAAACTCATTAGCATTTACTCTTTTTTTGTGTGTGTGTGTGGTGGAACCAGGGATAGAACTCAGGCCCTTGGGCTTGTCAGTCAAGCACTTATTCTACTGAGCTATCTCCCTGGCCCCTCTTTTTGTATTTTTGATAGCCATCCTAAGAGGAGATGGAATCTCTACGTACTTTTTATTTCCATTTTCCTAATGGCTGAACATGTTGAGCATTTTTTTCTTATATTTATTGGCCATTTGTACTTCATCTTTTTGGGAAGTGTCTGTTGAATTCATCTGCCTATTTACTGATTAGGAAATTTAATATTTTTAATGTATATTTTAGTACTTCAGTGAAAAAAGGAAATATCAAAAATTATAATCCTAGTAAGCCCTTGAACTCTTACCTCCCAAGTCAATAGAAGGTACCTAAATAATTCCTCAATATAATTATTTTAAAAAGCTCATAAACATGAATTTTTTTTTCTCAGTAGTTTTTACATTGAAGGCAGTTTGTGGAAAACACAAACTAATTGAAGGAGCAATGAGCTATACATTCATCCTTCCATCTACGGTCTAGGTTTAGATCTCATTTCCTCCTAGCTTTTCTTTTTTTTTTTAGCATTGAGTCTTCTGTTTAATTGGCAATGTCAGAAATTATTGACGTGAGTCCCCCACAGCTCAACATAACAACATGGCTTTACTTCCTATATTTCATCTTCATACTTTTCTACTGGATGGTTAAGACCAAGGTAAAGCAGAACCTATGCAACAAGAGTTGTAGCTTTTTGGTTTGAGAAGGTCAGTGAAATGCCCTCAGGATTTATCCTGAGATCCTGTACCTCAGATTGTAGAACCTTTGTCAGTGCAGCCATGTGGATGAGTCACGGCCATTGCTTGGCCAATGTGCTCTCTGTGAAAGCCTGAGAGAGTGTCTTCTCCTCATGTGACTCTCCTTAGGCACACTCCACGTCATCGATCAATTTCCTCTTTGGCCCCATAACCTCCTCCTAGCTTTTCAATTACACCTTTCTTTTCCTGTTGCCTTCTTTAATCTCACCCTCCCTGGATCTTTCTCCTATTATTATTTAAACATGCCCAAACTTATCCTGTCTCAAAGGACAGTGAAAGGGGATGGACAATGAGAGGCCTGGTACCTTTCTGGCCTTGCTGTTAAGGAGAAGTTTCAGTACCATACACCTCAGGCTGTTTCTGCACCCAATCTCCAATGAAAATGGTCCTTTCAAGACCACAGGCCATCACCAATCTCCTGTGTGCTGTTCAGTTGGATGGACCTCTCAGCAGCATAGCACAGACCACCTTGAGGGGATGCTTCCCTCTCTCCTCCTGCCTGGCTCTTCTACCTCCAAAGCTATGCTTTCTGAAATTTCTTGGACTGCTCTTCCTCTGCATAAGTAGAATTAAAGCTCTCTTGTTTGTGCAATTAGAAAGAATGGCAAAAAGAAGAAAAAAAAAAAGCAACTTTTATAAAAATACATATTTAATCATTTAACTTCTACGTTCCTTTAGACCTTTTTCTTAGATTCACATATTTCATAAAGTTTGTTCTTACATATACCACATCTACAACATATCAGTTAAATTTTTCTCTTTGTGTTTTTAATATATGATATTTGAAAAATCACCTGAATGGCACAAGATTCTCTAAAGACTATACTCAATTTTTTAAGCCCATCCCACATATTTATCTAACTCAATGAAAGCTTTCTCAGTGATTTATTTTTAAGCCTCTCTAGTATCTAAGGTTTTCAAATGAGTTAACTGTTTTTGTACTTTTTAGATTAACTATCATCTCAAACTTATGACTTGTGTAAGCAATTTTTATTTATAAGTTATAGCACTGTTTTATAGCAATCAAACTATGCAAGTACACTAATGAGTACAATCAACCTGAGTTTGTAAGAACAAAGTAAAATGACTTTGGTAAACATACAACTTAACTGATATGAAAAGAAGACACCCACTAAAAAGAATCCTATTTAGCTAGAGCACTAAATATTCCATAGGTATCCAAGGTTTCACAGAAACAAAGCATCAAACTTGGTAACTGGGCTTGGGGACCATGTGCTAAAGGAGCTGCTCCTTCTTGTATCCTCCAAGTTTTGCCCTTATGCTCTCAGCTTTATGGCTTCAGTGTACCATCACAGGCTGAATCAATGCAACTATCTAAGCAAACGTCCAATTAACACTTTATGATCTTTTAGACTCTTTACCAACTTTTGAGAAGGTCATTTCCACGCCCACAAACTTTTCATTTAAAACAGTATCCTGTCTACCTCAAGGAAAGATGTATCACTGACTCAATTACACAAGCTGGACATATAAGAATACATTTTTTTTTTACCTTTTCTCAAAAACCTTTACCTTCACCTTCATATTGTCATTGAATTGTTCAGAAAACATGCCATCATCCCTGAACTGAATTATTATTCCAACTACTTGAACAGTTCCTTTAATTCTATCTCCCAGGACCCCACTGATAATGGTTCCACAGAATGATATTCCTAAAACATGAAATTCATCAGTCATCCTGAAATCCTGCACTTAGGATAAAATACAAATAAACATGGCCACTGAGATTTTACTTCTCACAAAGTCTGGGTTGGCTTAGCTTATATATTCTTGTAAGACCTTTTCTTTTGCTTGCTTTTTTTTTTTTTTTGGCAAGAACCAGGGATTGAACTTAGGCCCTTTCACTTGTCAGGGAAGTGCTTATTCCACTGAGCCATCTCCCCGGCCCTGTAAGGCCTTTTCATCCCAGAATATAGCACATTGAAGTATCATTGTCTCACAAAGAAAAGTTTTATTACTAGGGAGGCCAGAACATGTCTAAACCATGGTTGTACTCAAGTAAGTACCTAACACAGTAAATCACATTAAGTATGTGTTTAATAATTTGGCTTGTGACCCTGGGAAGATAGCTCAGTGATCTAAGTGCCTGCCTGGCAAGCGCAAGGACCTAGCTTCGATCCTCAGTATGATATAATGTGCCAGCCCTGGAACCTCAAGCATACCACACAGGCCACCGAAATCGGGTGTAGTGGCGCATACCTGTAATCCCAACATTGGGGAGGCTGAGACAGGAGGACCACTACAAGTCCGAACTGCATAGTGAGACCCTGTACCAAATAAATAAAAGATTTTTTAAAAATTAAAAAATGTTTGTGGCAATAAATTTTGAAATTGCCTACCAATCAAAATAGCGCAAAGAGTGAGAAGATGCCAATAAAAGCCTCTGTTGCTGTACATTACAAATGATAGATTAATGTCATAAAAGGCAGTATTTATTAATTAGGATAAAATTACTGAGTATAATTTTCATTTTCCTTTCATTTTAGATATTTTGTAGACTTTATGTATATATGAACACAAGATCTAAACATACAAAAGAGCTAAATATAAAGAGACAATGACATAAAAAATTTAACTATGAAGGCACAAATTATTGAAGAAGTTCCTAAGTACAAACACTAACACTATTGTTAGTGTTACAATACTATAGTTACAACTGGTAGTTATAGGGCTGAATGTGGTGATGCACTCCTATAATCCCAGCACTCAGGAGGCTGAGGCAGGAACATTGCTGGGAGTTCGAGGTCAGCCTGGGCTACTTAGTGAGCTTAAGGCCAGCTTGATAGGGAGCTCCTGTCCCAAAAACCAAGACTATTAGTTGTAATATTGTTAGTGCATTACAACTCACAAAGGAAAAGGTCAAATAAAATCTTTTTTTTTTTTTTTTTTTTGTATTTTAGGGAAGGAGGGTGTTCAGGGTCTCACTACTACTAGATCAGACTTGTAGTGATCCACCTGGTTACAGCCTCCCAAGAGCTGGGATTACAGGCACGTGCCGCAACGGCAGGTCCAGGGATCAAACCCCCGGCCGCTGTGTCTGCTTGCAGGCACCTTAATCTGCTGAGCTATTTGGCCCGCCCTTCTAAAAAGTCTTTTTGAAAATCTGCTGAAAGTTATATGAATCTCTCAACTAAAAAAGACATACTAAAAAAAAAAAATTTTTTTAAATCATTTTACTTATTTGGTACAGGGTCTCACTACATGGCTCGAACTCATAGTGATCCTCCTGTCTCAGCCTCCCCAGCACTGGGATTATAGGTATGTGCCACTACACCCAGTTTTGGTAGCCAGCTCAGTGTTGGGCTGCCATGGCACGTGGTGTTGGGGATCAAACCTAGGTCCTTGCCCTAGCCAGGCAGCACTTAGACTGTGGAGCTATCTCCCTTGCTCCTACAAAATTTAAATGTAAGTGCTAAAAAGTACAAGGATTCCTTCCAAGTCCGTCTACACACAACAGGCTAAAACACTGGAGGAGAAATTAAGAGCATGAGTATGGGATCTGGACTCCTTGCGGACAGAAAGTGATTCCAGGCACACCCCCTTGCCTTGTTTTATCATTAATAGTGTCAATAAAGGACTTTTTAGAACACCTAAAGTGGAGAGCAGTGTCTGGCAATAGCATGTACTTAAAAACATCTAGTCATGACTGCTAGAAAGCCAATAGACAAACATAAGGAAACTCTAAAATTCAAATTGCTCAGAAAGTCACAGCTGATTCTAAGCACAAAATCAAACTAATCTCCAAATATTAGGCATTACTACTGTAGACACTTGGAGGTTTTCCAGAATAACAGTGCAAACTATGTATGTAATATTAAATGTTCCCTAACATTGTTCTTTATACAGGCAATATGACTTTTGAAAAGAACTGTAGTCTGAAAATTATAAATTCAAAAATATCTCACTTTAATATTCCAAGATACATTGCTAGTACTACTTTATAAATACAGAATTATTTCTATTTTATAAACTGGATTACAAGTCATAGGCCAGTTGAACTACATGCCCATGTCAGTAGATAATATGACTAACATTAAAACACAAGTGTCAAGCAAATATCAGAATCAACGATTTAGGATGCCAGTCAGTTGGCTGGGGATATAGCTCAGTGGTACAGCACTTGTGTCCCATTCATGAAGCACTGGGTTTTTTCCTCAGCAAACCCCCTTGCAAAAAATAGCAATTCCAATTATTATCTCAGCTTCAATAATTCCGAGTTATTGCTTAGCAAAGTAAAGGAATTTGTTAAGTGCTGTGAAATATGATACATCTGACTTCAATATTAAAACTTCCTGTTTAGAGACTGACTTTCTCATGTTTAACTATGTGTGATTTAAAACCCCAAGTACACCATATCAAGTTATCTAAATATGAGGTACTACAGAAGACACTGATCTTTTCTAGGAGCTGAATATACTCTGCAATAGGCTTTGAAGGCAAGAAGCGACAAAAATTTCATTTTCTACTCTTTCTGTATTGCATGCATGGTATAAGGCAATCTGTTTCCATGCCTCAGAGTATCCAACTGTAAGATAGGTGTTTTGAACAATAAGGGGTGTGGGGGAGAGACTTTCAGTCCTCTGAATTAAAAGCCACATTTGAATAGGAGCTGTTGTAATTGACATTAATTTTTTAAGAAAGCTATGTGTTTGAAACTCTGCAGTCCTGCCACATAAACAAGTACCCTGATGATGGTAAACAAAAGGCCAGGAGAGCTCACTGGAGACAATTTCTTTCTTTACAAAAATGGTGACAGGTATGAAAACAAGATTCTGGCATTGGTTTCCTGAGCCTGAATAAAAATGAACCCATGTTATCACTGTGGATGCTAAAATAAACAATTGTATGAGGCTTCAGAAAGAAAGCCATTTAATTTATACGAATTTCTCCTACAGTACTCAAAAATGAACTGGAAACTGCAGTCTATATTACACAAACTGGAAAAAGGTTGACTGGAATTCCTATTATCCCTGTCTGGATTAAATCACCAAAAAATGACAAAATCCCTAATTTTCCTGAAATAGTCATGAAATAAATGACATTTTAGTCAATAACTAATTGCACATGATAGTGGTCCCATAGATTATAATGAAGCTGAAAAATTTATTACTTAGTAACACTGTTAACTATTTCAATATCATGTCATAAATCTAGTACAGTGTATTATTCATGTTTACGATGATACTGATATAAACAAACCTACTGTGCTGCTAGTTATATGGAAATATAGCTCATACAATTAAGTACAGAACAGAATACTTCAGGATTTACTACTTCTTGTTACAGTGTACTACTGTTCATTTAAAACTTTACTACAAAACAGTACACTCTGCTAGTCTGGCAGCACGTCCACACTATCCAGGTTTATACTAGGTACTCTGTTGTTCCTACAGTGATGAACAGACTATCTTCAACATAAGTGACGCATGATTATAAATTATTTCAATCTTAAAAGCACAGAACGCCAAAAATCTGCTTTTAAAAATATTAAGACCTTACTTAAAATCCTGTAACAGACACAGAGACATAAAGATAACGTTTTTACCAATTTCAAGGTTTATTTTGAAATTACTGCAGAAATACCTTGAATGAATCATGAGTGGACTCTGAAACAACGTAAAAATAAAACGAGACACTGAACTTAAGAGACCAGTTACAGTACTCTCTCTGCCATCATCTAGCCAGAATGTATTTCACATTAAGTTTGCTTCTTTGGATTTCTATTTATGAGTCTTTAGAGTTCTAAAATTCTAACAGTACAACTGCAATGTTACACGGTTTTTCTAGTAGTTATTTTCAAAAATTATTCATCAAATCTCAGTTGACAAATTAATGGACATTTCAAAGTTTCAAAAAATGATTGTCCTACATCAAGGTGCTACTTCATTCACATTTTATATGAATAGTCAAAAAGAATTATAGGTTCCCCTTATTCCATAGATAATAATCAGACTGATTAAAAGTAGATTAAATTCACCAATGTATACCCCAACCAAGAGCAGGTGGTGGGGGCGGTGGTGGTGGTGTGTGAATGAACAACTGCAAGACACACTCACAGTGACCACTGGTGACACATCTTCCTGCATTTCATCCCTTGGCCTTCCTGAGAGTATGAAGTAAATATTACTGATTCACAGTTACTCATTTACACAATAGTCTGCACTCTACATGAATCACTGAAGGGCAACCTGAACTAGCATTGTAGCCTGATAATCCTTTATCCCCCTGGACAGAAAGATACTAACCACTGAGGAATATGGAGCTTAAAATCACACCAAGGAGTGATAGTCAAGACTTTTACATTAAACATTTGCATAAGCAGTACTAAAGAAACACACTAAATGACAACATTACCAATTCTGTTTGAATGTTTTTACCTTCTACAAACACAAAAGAAATTGCTTTTCCTTTAAATATCTGGATTTTCAATGGCAGCTGTTTCCCCAACCCTGCCCTTTGCAGAGACAAGTCTACTTCTTTGTGGCCAATGGGGATTGAACCCAGGGCCTTAGCCCTGGTAGGCAAGTATTCTACCACTGAAACACACCTCCAGTCCTCCTCCTTTTAAATCTTAACATAGCTCTGCATAAATTGCCCAAGTTGTCCTCAAACTTGCAATCCTCCTATCTCTGCCTCTGGTGTAGCTTGAGGTTATAGACATGTACCTCCATGTTCAACTCATCTGCTTTTTGGCATGCAGGGGGAGGGAGAACACGAGACGGACAGGATGACTGGCCTGGGAACGAAACGCAGAACCTCACATTTGCCAGGTAGTCACTATACCACTGAGCTAAATCTCTGGGCCCTCAAGCCTACTTTTCAAGGCTCCTGATCATGCAATCAGAGCCAAGTGGTTAAGGCAAAAGACTAGTTCCTCAACAGGTCCAAATCGTGCTATGGAGTCTTTCCTTTAGAGAAGTACTCTACTAACATTCCCATGGTGTCTTTCCTTTGGAGAAGTAGTCTATTAACACCTTACCAAAGATTGAGACTTTGGTATTGCCTCTCAGAAAGTCATTGCTCCCCAACTTGACTAAATGCTCCCTCCTTACAAAATTCATTAAAAAAGAAAACCTGGACTGCTCTTTTTTAAAAAAGTAACTGGTTTTTTGACTATGGAAAGGTATGACATGCAATTTGTGTACAGAAAGTAAAAGATGTATGACTGGCTTTCAACTGCACTGGTAAATAGACATTATGTAGAAGATAAAATCAATAATTAGGTGCAAAAATATAATCAACAAGCAGAAATGATGTTCAGAAAACTTAGTTTTAAAAAGAAAGTATTAAGGAACTTGTTCACTAAGATAACAACCATTGAAACAAGTAAATTTATATCAAGTTGGTCACTTGATTTTTTATCTTACTATTTGATCACTGACAAAAATACAGCTCTTGGAATGTAAAAACAAAATGTTTCTATTTACACATGATGTTCCTAAAAAAAACCCTGTTAATTAGTTTGCATTAAAAAATATGAAATAGGGGGCTGGCTCAGCAGATTAAAGTGCCTGCAAGCAGGCTCAGGGGCTGGAAGTTTGATCCCCGGACCTGCCATGCCGGCCACACAGTATGCTGAGTGGGCAATTAAGACTGGGCATGGTGGTACACGCCTGTAATCCCAGCTCTTGGGAGGCTATAAACAGGTGGATCACTATGAGTAGGATCCAGTAGTGAGACCCTGAACACGCTGTAGACCCTTCCCTAAAGTACAAAAAAAAAAAGAATGAAAGAAAAGAAAAGAAAGAAAGAAATAGGGGTCGGGGAGATGGCTCAGTAGAGTAAGTGCTTGCCTGGAAAGCACAAGGGTCTGAGTTCAATCCCCAGTTACGCCAAAAAAAAAAAAAAAAAAAGAAAGAAATAATATACTTTAAACAACTGGCAAAGGCTACAATAGATTTAAGACATGTTTAAAAAACTTTTTAAAACATGCATGAATTTGTGTAATACACACAAATGGGGTTTTAACCAAGCTATTCTTCATTTAGACTGAGACTTGGCCTTTTTGAACAAGTACAAGAAGAGGGTTTTCAACCTTGCTGCCAAGTAATATCCATCTGTGTGTGCCCATTCCTGCCTCCTCTATGTCATTTTCCATAAAGCAGAACAATCATTTTTAAAAGGCAATTTTGATCATGTGGTTTAAATCCCTCCTACTATTTCCCACTACCCTCAGGATGAAGAACAAAATTCTCAACCTACACAAGGACCTCCTAGACCCAGTAAGATCCAGATCCCCACCTACTTTTCCTAGTTACTCTCTTCATCATTAAGCCATAACTGCATTGTTTCTTCAAAATCCTTTTACTCTTTTGACCTCCAAGTCACTGTACATTTCACTATCTTTGGCTATTCTCTCATCACACTTAACCCTTTAATCAATCCCAGTACCTACTTGGTGAAGTCTTCCTGACTCCTCCAAGTTTACATCTATGTTGGCTTATTTTTTACACTGTACTTCTCTATTTGATGATGCAATCGTTTACCTGCCTTAAGAGACTGCAAGCTTCAAAAAAAGGGGAGACATTTTGTTCCTTTTAACCTTAGGATTCATGAATTATTTAGGAGCTGGAGGTGTGACTCAACAGTGCTTGCCCAGCATGAATGAAGCATTGGGTTCAACCCCCAGCAGCACAAAAACTAATTAACAGTATATAGTATATGCCAGATACTTCTAAGATCTGGATTCATATCAATGAATACAACAGACAAAAATACCCTATACCTCATAGTTTATAATCAAATACCAAACAAAAAGCCAAATGGCTAGCAAGATAGCCCAGCAAACAAAGCACCTGCTTAGGCAAGTGCAGGGACCGAGTTGGATCTCCCTATTGCATGCCGAGCTGGCCCTGTCCTCAGTCCTGCCAAGTTGGCCACTGAGTCCGGGCATGGTGACACACATCTGTAATCCCAGCACTGGGGAGGCTGAAAATAGGAGGATCACTATGAGTCTGAGCCTCACAGTGAGACCCTGTACCAAATACATTAAAAAAAAAAAAAAAGCCCCAGACACAAGTATTTTATATGGCATGTTATAACATCACTAAGTACTGTAAGTAAAATACAGAAGGGAGATAAGGAGAGCCCAGGGCAGAATATTCCATAAAAATCACAACAATATTAAAGGGACTATCTGAGGAAATAGTGGAGAGACATCAGCATTCAAATGCTAGTCTAAAAATGGTTAGGATAGATATATAGTTACATTCTCTTAATGAATAGAGGGATTTGTTCTAATAGTGTTTGTAAATAGGATATCAAGTCCGCATCTTGTACAGCAAATAACCACTAGGAAGAGAGTATGCAATGTGTTAATTATTGAAACTGTCCTACCAATTTGATTTGAAACTGTCTCATTGCTATTTGTTTCTCAATAAAATTACGGGAAAAAAAAACAAAACAAAACAAATGCTAGTCTAGGTGACTTTAAATAGAACATCACTGAATATTTAAAATGCATTTCAATATTGTAGTTGCTTTAACTTTGGCTGTTTCAATTTTAAAGAAAAATAAAAGTAGGATGAAAGTGTTATTACTATCAAAAGACTGAGAAACACTAAGGTCTAGAAGTCCTATGGTTATATTACTGTACTTTATACCACTTCATGCACTAAATGTGCTAAGAAAAGTCAACTAAAATTCTGTAAACATAACTTTTAGGCACTTTCAGAAACTTTCTAATATCTCTCAAGTAAAGATTCTCACATTTCTGTATGAATCTATGCAAATACATGATCAGCAAAATGGAGGTGGGAGATGTCTTTAGGCATTGCTTTTATCCCTCTAATGAAACAAATTTTAATTTTTTTTTTCTTTTTTTTTGTCTTTTCAAGATAGGGTCTCACTAAGGAGTTCAGGCTACCCTTGGACTCACTTTGTAGTGCAGGTTGGTTTTGAATTTGCAGTGATCCTCTTGCCTCAAGAGCTAGATTACAGGTGTGTACCACAACTCCCAGGCAGAACTAAATTTAATAAACATCTAAGCAGGTTTATATAACACATGGTTTTCATGTGGCCCTACACAGCTAGTAACATGGTCATATAAGACTATAAACTTTAAACATTATCTAATTTTTTAGTAATATTTTTTACTTGACTACCCAGTACTAAAGAACTATGATGTAGATGCCAGCAAAACTCTGTATAGGGCAAGGCACAGTCCAATGCTAACTCTACCTGCCACATGGTTTAAAGAAAGCCAGTGTGTACCAGACACTATTCACCTGTGCGACTAAACAAGTAAAACACAAGAATTACTGGTAATAGTATAGTTCAATCTACCTATGAAGTATGCACCTATAAAGGTCTGATCATTGATAGTAAGCAGACATGTAAGTTTTATTATTTAATTACATTTTACTTCAACATCACAATAACAAAATTTAAAAATAAAGTTTGTGGACCGGGGAGATGGTTTAGTAGAATAGGCACTTGCCTGGCAAGTGTAAGGGCCTGAGTTCAATCCCTGGTTCTGCCAAAAAAATAAAAAATAAAAGTTTGTAACCTATGTATATGAACTAGACTATATATTTTACATATGGTCCAAGGTAATATCCCTTATTCAGTGCAGCCCAGTCAAGCCAAAAATTGGATATCCACACCTAAAGTATACCAGAGGCTGGCAAGATAGCGCAGTGGATTAAAGCACCTGCTTAGGAAAGCTTAGGCAAGCACAGGGACCACAGTTCAATCCCAAACCCCACCCCCAGGGCAGACTGGGTCAGCCACAGAGTATGGAGTGTAGTGGCATACACCTGTAATTCCAGTGCTGGGGACTTTGAAAGCAGGAGGATCACCACGAGTCCAAGCTGCGTAGTGAGACCCTGCAACAACCAAATACATTAAAAAATAATAATAAAATAAAGTATACTATACCAAGCACTAAATTCATCAAATAGATTATATGCACAAAAAGATCTTGTCCCCAAGAATAATTATAGTATGTGGTAAGTAAGACAAGGGTATATATGGCACATGCCTATAATCCCAGAGCTGCGGAGGCTGAGACAGGATGATCACTGTGAGTCTGAACTACTTACTTAGCGAGACCCTGTATCAATTAAATTAATTAATCAATTTTTAAAAAAACACTCAAGTTCACTTAAGAAATTAAAGGAATGGTTCCTGAAAAACTCCTGAAATACATTAAAGGGTAGGTTAAATAACTAAATAAAAATTTTTAAAAGTTTAAGACCTGGGGAATATACAACTTCAGGCAAAGAAACCAAAAACAAAGGCAGTAAATAGTATTTGCAATACTATGTTGGGGTTGGGGTGGGGTAGTAATTCAGAGGACAGGGAGGCAACGGTCCAACCTGAAAGGTGAGACAGGGAAATGAAGGAAGACGCAGATCTGGCATGGTCAAACAAGAAGAGCTATGCTATGCTTATGAACCTGGGACAGTTCTGATGATTTTCTAAAAAGAACCAAGTAAGAAGGATATGCTTTTACTACAATCTCTAGTTATATGACTTAAATGCTAATAAGAGTATTTTATTTTGACTGGTAAAAATTACCACCCTAACGGATCAGTTTTTAGCCTAAACTTGAGCTCACTGACTTCAAAGGAACATTTTTACTGAAGACTAAGTCTCCTATTAATGAGTATTAAACTCTCCCTAAAATTAAAGACTCACTACATGCTTTCAAATTCATGTTAACTATGAAATATTTTGAAGATTACAATATAATCTATGGCCCAAATCTCACAAGCCAGCGGGAAATAAAGAACAAGACTACGAGAGAAGATGTAAAATCAGCAATGTTCAATTGCAAATCCCTTGTGATTAAAATACGAGTCATGACAGCTTCAACAGAAAAATGGTGAAAAGACAATATATAAAGGCAGAAGGACAAAAGGTGTAAGTGAGGTGAGAAAGGGAACAGAAGCAAACACAGACAGCTGAGCTAATAATTTTCCTTATTCCTACTAAAGATATTTGTATGCAGGAAAAATAAAGCATTCGACTACTGGAGGAGGGGCCCTGTCTTCCTAAGAGAAACTAATGGCTTCCCATCTTTTCAATTCTATGTCCTAGTAAGAAAATTCATTTTCTTTTTCTTTTCTTTCTTTTGTTTGAAAATTCATTTTCTAATCAAGATTTAAAATATAACTTTTGGGGCCAGCCAAATAGCTCAGCAGATTAAAATGCCTGCAAGCAGGTGTAGGAAGGGGCCAGGGATTCAATCCCTGGGCCTGCAGTGCAGACTCCACCCTCAGGGAACGCTGAGATGGCAATTCATACTGGGCATGGTGGTGGGCCTGTAATCCCAGCCCGTGGGAGGCTGTAAACAGGCAGATCACTGAGTCTGACCTTGTAGTGAGACCCTGAACACTCTGCAGACCTTTCCTTAAAATACAAAAAAAAAAAAAAAAAAAACCCACAAAAACAATGGCTGGGGATATAGCTCAGTTCATCATGAGAACTGGGGGGAGGTGGCTTTTAGAAACTTAACCAAACTCAGGTCTGGTGAGTTTAACCTCTCAGACATAATATCTCATTTAATATGTTCTTTACAATTAACTCACAGAAAAAGAATTCTTCATATGAAGTACAACCCCTAAAAAGGTATAAACAAACCCCTGCTGTGGTTTCCATTTCTAACACTGTATTTTTTCAGTAAAATTTCACCATTCATGTTTCCTTCTATTCATCAGAAAATGGTTTGATGACTTTATAAAATAAATTACAAAAATACATAAAATAAATTACAAAAATACACATATTAACAATCTGAAAATATCCTTAAATCTGAGCAAACATAAGGGTGTAGCATGTTATAAAAGACTAATTTAAAAATGTGCTTTTAACTCTAAGATAAGAAAAAAAGCAACTTAAAGTACAAATATACCTACACAGCATGTACCTGCATGGCATTTTTCCAACCTCAATAGAATATCACAAAGCTAACACCTTACTAAAACTGGAAGGCCCAGATTATAATCATAGTTTCTAATTTGATGGAAAGTATGAATGCCAACATGACTTTAGCAGTCAAAGTTTTTCAGCCATTTCTAAATTGGTAAACAGAACTGACTAGAAATCTATTAATACAAAACTGTGTAAATACTGTTGCAATTCTATGTCCAAGTAGTTGCACTTTCTTCAAAGTACCATTTATTGTAATTACCATTAACAATTTGATGCTTCCACTTGTATTTAGTACTGTATTTTAGAAATGTTTTAGGATATATGAGGACTGCTTTAAGGAAAAAATGTGAGTAGCCAATCATGACAACTTAGGCGAGTAACCCCACCACTCTCGGAGACAGAGCCAAGATGATTATGAGCCCAGCCCAGACAAATTTCAGGATTTAGGAAGACCCATCTCAAAATAAAAAGAAGTAGGAGACTGGGGATGCAGCTCAGTGCAAATGCTCAGGGTTCAATTTCCAGTATCAAACAAAGAAAAAGGCAGAGAGAAAACAATTGAATAAGTAAAATTTGTCTCCACTGACTTAATATATTTGTCAAATTTTGCACATATTTATGGAAATCATACAAAATTCAATAAATTTGCTAAGTCTCATTTTTTAAAAAGGGCAATGCCTCAAAAACATTAAAATTTCTTCCTGAATTTCCTAATGCTTAATTTCATCTACTTTTCTAGAGACACAGTAAAAGCAATGCAAGGAAACGTCTATACTTGTCATCTATTTTCTCTTTGGCTTCTACTAAATGTAGAATACTGTAACTTTTCTTCAAATTTATTTTTCCTCAGAACCTTTCTTCTCTGCCCAGACAGATGCGATGGTGGGGAGGGGAGGGAACCCCTCATAGTACTTAAAAAGTGGACAGCTTCAAAACTGTGTATTAAAAATAGGATTTTTTTTTAAAATAAGAATTTAATAAAAATAATCGAAAGAAAAAAAGCCAATATCTACATTTGTATTACAACAGTCCCATAAGACTATTATTATAAGCGCTCCTTTACAGATGAGAAACTTAAGCACCAAGAAAACAATGTTCAATGAGTTTTCATTCGTGTAAATGTCAACTCAAATCATATTAATACTCCAAAATATAGGATAAAACTTACTTTTAAGCCAACAAGTTTCAAAGTATACAAAGTAAATTTATGGTCGAATAAACTGGTTAATTTTATGTCTTTCAGAAAGTATCTATTTTAGCAACTCTAGAAAGCCTCCATAGTTACTTCTTGTAACTTTGTAAACTATTTCTTGTACAGCTTGATTACAAAATTGCCTTTCGGTATATTAAACAGAGAAAAAAGCCACAACCATTTCAACTTCTGTAAATTGCCCTTACTATAAATTAAGGGAGACACGCAGGTTAGGGAAGTATGGAAATTGCATATCATATATACTATCTGACCACCAAAAGAGTGAACAGCGTTCTTTTCTTCCCTTGTGGTCTTCCTAAACTACAACTGGGCACAAATTTCAAGCGTATTTTGAACACTGACACAGCTGAAAATAAGAGAACAGCTAAACATCCCAAAAGAAAAAAATGAAAATTATTTTCACATTTACTTACAAGATTTACCTTCAAGTTGGTGTTGCCTCTGTTTAAAAAAAAAAAAAAAAAATCCTCACGCCTAATGTATATACTTACAAACTCCACTGCAGAATCGTTTACTCTGTTACCAAAAACTTCAAACTTCCAATTTATGATTAAGGTTATTTTGCAGGCAACAAGGCCTTAAATGACAATCAAATAAGAGATAATTTTCTACAAATAACTGTCTCAACTTCTATCTCAGCCAAAATTCAACAAATACAAGGAAAAGAAGGAAGAGTATACTGAGTAAAAGTGAAGTCTGAATAACGCTTAAAGTTTAGGCTGTACGCCACTGTGAAGCAAATAGTTTAAAGGTTCCTACAGTCCCAGGGCAAACAATCATCATTATCACGTTTAACTTCTGTTTTTAACTCCTTGAGAATCTGGCCCAGCTCAAGTTTATCAAGTGGAAAAAGGTGGCATTCCAAACACACTTGAGCAACAGGATCCCAACTTCCTGGTTCTAAAGGAATGCGATTCCCCACTGACCCATCCCTCCCCGATCAGCCGCGCGTCCCCGCGCCCGAGGGACCGAGGGACCGAGGGACCAAGGGGGCGAGGCTCGGAGCCGCACTGCGGGTCCCGACGCTGGTCCGGCCTGGGGCGCTGGCAGCCCGCGACCCCAGCGCATCCTCTTCGGGTTACACCCTCCAATTAGAGGGGACCAGACCTCAGGGGCGACCCTGGGCCCGCCGGACTTCGCACAACCCTACCAACCCCTGCCGCGCCGCTCCAGTCCAACTGCGGCCCGCGGGTCCTTTCCGCCCAGCCCGGCCTTGCTCGGTCTGCCCAGGCCCTGCCTGACCCCAGCCCAAGGCCCGCTGGTCCTTCCGATCGCGGTGCTGCTCGGCCCTCCCCGACTCCAGCCCCGGCCGTAACCTGCCCCAACCCGCGCGCGGTGCTAGCCCGGCCTCGGTCCTCGCTGGCCTGGCCTGGCCCAGCCCTGCCAGCCGCGGGCCGTGTCCCTCCAGGAAGATGGCGGCTCGGTGACAGGCGGGAACGGGCGCGGGTCCGAGCACCGGCCAGGAAGAAAACTGGTCTACCAGGGGCCAAAGAAGACCCGCTCACCTGTCAGCACCGCCCGCCCCGCCCGACCGGCCGCCCGCGGGCTCCTCGCCGCAGCCCCGGTGCCCGGCGACCGCGCAACACGCGGGGACGGCCGAGGAGGGAGACGGCAGGAAGAGGCGGCGCGGCCGGGCCGGGCCGGAGGCAGGTAGGAAGGGCGGAGGGGGACTGGTGGCGGCGGCGGTGGATTCTTCCCCTTTCGGGCCGAAAATGTCTCAATCTCGAGACCCTGGTTCCCCAACGCTCCTTCCCGTTCGCATGAGAACACACAGCTCCACTTCCGGGGCCCAGCGGAAGTCCCGCCCCCGCGCGTCCCCGCGCGCCCCCGCGCCTTAACCCGGCGCACCTACCCGCTGGGCCAGCCGACTGGCGCTCGGAGCCCGGGAGAGCCTCACGTCAGGAAGTGCGGCGCGGGGACTGGGTGCGTACGGCATCTGGACCGCCCCTTCCCCTCGGGCCTCTGCGAGCGCACCCCCTCGCGGGCTCTGTGATTGGCGCGAGCGCGAGCGCGCACGCCGTACGCCCCGCCCCGCTTCGCGCACACCTCCTTTCCCCACCCGGCACCGCGAACGCCGCGCCCAGCGATCTCGCACTGCGTCCGGCGTGCCTCACGCCGCCATGTGCCCCGCCCTCGCCATAGCCCCTCCTCACCGCTCCATCGCAGCTAACGGGCTGGGCGCGGTAAGGTACTTCTGGATCTGGTCCTGTAACGGACTTGATGGGCTGGGCGTCCGGCCACCTGCTGCAGTCTCAGATAGCTGGGTCTGCACCGACCGGAGGTATCCTTCTAGTGGCAACCTTTGCCCCTGCCCGGCTGCCCTGGGACTTCCCACCCTGCCCTTGCTCGATTCCAGTCCCGAGAGGCCGACCCTTCCCTACCCGCGCCGCGCCCGAGCTTCTTCGGATTTTGACCCTTTCCCCCGATCTGCTTTCTCCACTTGGGCTCCAGCCCTGCCTGCCTGCGTACCCTGAACCGGCGCCTCCTGGAGGATAGCCCAAGCCCCGGCCTCAGACCCCTGAGCTTTTCCTCCACCTCGCCCTCGGGTGCCTTCTGCCTTTACCCCTCCCCCAGGCCTTGAGTCGGGACTGTAGATCCAGGTGGGGTCACACTGGGATTTGGGGATTCGCGTTGGAGCAATTGGAGGTGTTCTCAGCTGCTCCTCAGCGAGAAAGATTAAATTTTGTTTTAAGTGTGGATGGTGAAGATGCAGGAGTAGTAAATTACTTTGCAACACTTTACCAATCCCATCTCTGATAAATTTGATGGAAAAAAAATAAAAGTAAAGGAATTTGGACTGTTTTTAAAGCTTGCTGCCTAGTGTCCTGTAGTACTGGTCTGATCATCTCAGTATCCACGATTATCCTGTACTTGTGCTGCTTCCTTGTTCCTATTTGTGATATTCAAATTGCCATAATTTTACATTTAGGGGAAACCCTTACACAATCGCATACATTGGGTAGTTAGGACTATATTGAGAGTATTTGTGCATTCTCTGTTGTGATACCTTGTTTCGTCCTAGCTTTGAGACAATTTGCAAGTCAAGTACAGTAATTATATTCATATCCATGTTTATAATCATCTGATTGCGATTTCAAGCCTGTAAAAAACTTCAGGAAAAAGATAACATTAACACTCTTATGCTCGTCCTTGCTAGTTTCGCCTGCCTTGTTTATCCCCAGATTTAATAGCATGGCTAGGCTATGTCCAGCATTCATAACGCTAAGAAGCATTTCTTTTAAAAACCTCAACATCTTTTCATTAGAGACCTTCTCTACTGTCTTCACTACAGAATAAAGTCCAAGTTCCACTTCAGAGAAAGAAAGCCATTCACAACCTAATTATCTGTCTTTAGCCCAATCTTGTACCTTTCTTACACTGAGGGGTTAAAACACCCTACCTTTGAATTCATTTTTGTATACTGAGCATTTTTTAAGACATTGGGAGGGCCAGCGATATAGCTCAGCAGACTAAGCACTTGCACAGGTAAACTCAGGGACCAGGGTTCTATCCCTGGCACCGCATGCCACGCCCCTCCCCACCCCCACTTCCGGGGCACCCTGAGCCGGGGATGGAGTCCAGGCGCAGTGGCACATGCCTATAATCCCAGCACTAGGAAAGCATAAATCAGGAGGATTACTGCCAGTCCAAGCTGAGTAGTGAGGTCCTGCGCACACACACACACACACACGCGCACACACACACACACACACACACACACAAGACATTGAGTTGTTTGGTCTATAGGCTCCAAATTCTGTACTGTAGTGTTTAATGAAAGGTAGATTAGCAGTTGATAGTGTATGATAAGTCGTCAAAATAACTCATAGGGCTCGGTGGTCATGATAACTCAGGTTTGATCCCCATCATGGACCAGGAAAAAAAAAAAAGAAATTTGAAGTTCCTGAGCACCTTAGGGTGTGACTTTCCTCAAATGTTCTTACCCTACTCTGGTCATTCTTTGCTTATTTTTTCAAGATACATCTCAAATATCAACCATTTAAATCTTTTTAAGTTGTTGATTTCCTTCCTGGGTTTTCTCTGCACTTTGTCCATAGTTCTATTAAATCTTTATCATATTGTATAATTTTCTTTTTCTTTTCCTCTTTTTTTTTGGAACTGGAGATTGAACTCAGATGCTTCCCCTTGCCTGGCAAGTACTTATTCTACTGAGCCATCTGCCCGGCCTCTCATACTGTATAATTTTCAACTGACTTGTGTGTGTGTGTGTGTGTGTGTGTGTGTGTGTGTTTTAAGGAAGGGCCTACAGGGTGTTCAGGATCTCACTACTAGATCAGACTCATAGTGATCCTCCTGTTTACAGCCTCCCAAGAGCTGGGATTATAGGTGCGCCACCACACGGGGCCAAGGGATCAGAACCCCCCAACCCTTTTGGTTTAATCCGCTGAGCTATTTGACGGCAACTAACATCATTTTCACTGCCAAATGGTCAGTTCCCTGGAGGCAGAAACAGCTCAGTGGTTTCTGAGGTGGAAGAAAATAAAAGTAAAGGAATTTAGACAATGTGACATGGTTGGCACATTATACTTAATCAATGAACATCTGTTGAATGAATCATGGAGTAAAGTATGAAACGATATCCTTGTTAAAGGCCTGAGTTTAAGCCATATCTAAAAGCATTCTTTTATTATCCTAGCATTTTCTGTGAAAAGTAAACTTTTTTCTACATCGTATATATTATCATTCAAAAATTACCTGATCTGTATTTTAGCAAGCTTATTTGTGATTCAACTACAATACCCAAAAATCTGTTCTTAATGATTTATAATACTAATTTGCCCATTAATTAAACAAATATCTACTGTGTACTGTGCCTTAGTTAATCTGCAAAATTCTGGGAAGAAAACAACAGAAGAGATAGCAGCAAGTAAACACTAAGGAATAAAGAAAGTGTCCTAAGGGAGGATATAAACCAGTTTGGGAAGGAACCAGAAAGTGATAACTAGTCCAAGGCCAGAGACCAAGGCCAGCAGGGCTTCCCCCAAGCCTTCCATGCAGGAAAAACTCCAGGTGAGAAGGAAGATGCCAAAACTTTTCAGTGGATCAAGTTTTTATTATGAGGCAAGGTGGGGCCTTTAGAAACTTTTCCTGTAGAGTATCTCCTGCCACAAAAGGGACCAGAATAGAAACATGATATGGAACTGGCTCAGTTAAATTAGGTGGAAGTACTAGAATGCTTTGAATGGAAAATATACATACACTTATGCAGAAACCAAGAAATGTAAATAAATGGGTAGGTAAAAAAGTAATACAGATGAGGTAGGACAAGGAGAAGCTCCTCTTTAAAGGAGAATGCAGCCAACTGTGGTGGTGAATGCCTATAGACCCAACACTTGGGACACTGAGATGGACGGATCCCCAAAAGTTTGGCCAGCATGAGCTACATGAGTTTGAGGCCAGCCTCGACTACATGGCAAGACCTTGTCTTAAAAAAAAAATACAATGCTAATTTGTAAATGAAAAAAATATTATTAAAAATCTCTGTTGTGTTGCAGCTATCAGAATTTATATAGACAAGAACCAGCAATAAACACTAAAAGTCATTGAGTTAAAAATCAATGAAGGGGCTGGAGAGATGGCTCAGTGGTCTAA
>NW_004524709.1:6209435-6227804 GCF_000260255.1 Octodon degus | reverse complement strand
TCAAATAGTTTAGTGAAATATGCATGCATAAATTGTGTGTGTGTGTGTGTAGGGATAAAATTTAATTGGTACATCCAGTTACATGATACATAAGTTGTTATAAATTCTCTGAAAATTTAAAATTCCTCAACATAGTTATTTTTTTTGAAATACAGTACTACCAAATGCCATATTATATACTATGTCTAGGATTTTCTCCAATATAATCTAAACGGGGTAGAAATAATGAGACAAGCATGGTGGTGTACACCTATAATCCCAGCCCTTGGGAAGCTAAAGCAGGAGGATTATTGTGAGTTCAAGGCCAGCCTGAGCTACATGGCAAGACCCTGTCCAGAAAGAAAGAAAGAAAAAAGGAAAGAAGCTGGTGTTTTGAAATCTTCTGAAGTTGTGTATGATTGATGATGACACAGGAAAGGGGGAAGGAGGGTCAAAAGAACCTCGTGCCTGGGAGTCCACAAGAAATACTTAGACTTTGCCTGACATGGAATCTTTTAAGGGTGAGGGTGGATCATATCTGAGAGTTTCTGACAAGACCAGTCACTTTCAGAGCAATGTAGCAATAGACAAGAATTCTAAGAAACCTTTACCTATAGTGTGCCTTATAGTAGCTGAAGCTAACCCCTATGCTGAAAAGACGTCCATTTCTCAGTTAAGACTTCTGAAGTTTAACTTGTGCTTTCCTTGAAGGTAATACCATTCTGGCATAGAATAGATGGTGGTGTAGCTTAATTTGCATTATTTCTTGTCTTTTGTGTGTGTGTGTCTTATTTCTTGAAAACATATAATTGGATGCTTGACTTACTTAGTACCTATGTATATAATACTTAGGTATAAAATGATCATCGAGGCTGGGGAGATAGGTTGGTGGTGTAAGTGACTGCCTGATAAGCACAAAGACCCTGGTTCGATCCCCAGTACTGGGTACCACATGCCATGCAGGCCACTGAAACGCTGTAGTGGCACATGCCTGTAATCCCAGCATGGGGGAGGCTGAGACAAGAGGGTCACTACAAGTGTGAGCTACGTAGCAAGATCCTGTACCAAATAAATACATAAATAAAACATTTTTTAAAAATTGGGGCTGGCCAGGTAGCTCAGCAGATTAAAGCACCTGCTTAGGCAGACCCAGGGGCCAGGGGTTCAATCCCCCAGCCTGCTGTGCCACCCCTGCCCCCAGGGCACACTTGAGACATTGATTGAGACTGGATGTGGTGGTACACACTTGAAAGCCTGAAAACAGGAGAATCACTTGGAGTTCAGTCTGTGTATTGAGACCCTGTAGACCCTGTACTAAATACAAATAAATAAATAAATAAATAAATATTTTAATGATCACCTAGGCCAGAGAAAAGATTACATTTTTCACCTTGATCACATGCCTGACAGTGGTTCTCATAAGGAAAAAAAGTAAGTTGATGCACCACAAGATTTTGGAAAGATTCCTCAATTTGGAATTGGATTATTTTTAAATGTAAAAAAAAAAAAAAAAGAATTGGATTATTTTGGGCAGAGAACCAGATTTCTAAACAGGTTGTGATTTTATTACACTGAGAAAGTATTGAGCACCTGGAGACCTTGCAAAGTGGACACTTTTTAATCTAATCTTTGCTGAAGTTCAACTTAAAAAAAATAAGAATTTCTCGAACAGGAAGCATGTTCAGTATCTGGAGCTCCATCCTGGTTTCCATAGTACTAAAGGACGTGGGGACAGCTGGCTCTCCCTCCTATTTCCTTGTTCCAGGTCACTTATCCCTTTGCATACCCTTTCCTCTATCAAACTGGAACTTTACCTAAGGCCTCCTTCAGGCCTCTAGAAAGTCAGGAACAAGAAGTGGTGCCAGGTCTCTTTCCATTCACCACCTTGTTGAGAAACACAACCATATCTGAGGAGTGTGGTTGTCCCTCTGAAGACCCTGCTAAGAAGTAGAACACTTTCCTTGGTTCAAGAAATGGACATGCCTACCCAGACGGGATAGTCCCTGTTTGCTAATAGTGGTATCCAGACAAACAACACTGGCTTGTTCATTATTTTTTTCCTTTCTATTTTTTTGGTGGAACCAGGGATTGAACTCGGGCCCTTGTGCTTATCAGGGAAGCACTTATTCCACTGAGCCATCTCCCCAGCCTCTCATTATTTCTTATCTATTTCTACCTGTTCTATAGGTTATATTGAAGAGAATCCTAGACATAGTATACAATATAGCATTTGTTAGTACTGTACTTTAGTATGCATTTCTAAAAAATACTATTTTGAAGAATTTTAAATTTTCAGAGAATTTATAGCAATTTATGTATCCTATAAGGGGCTCCCTCACATGATAAGGGACTCCCAAATAACAGCAGCTTCCATTTTTTAAAATTTTATTTTGGGGCCTCTTGCCCCCTGGGCTGCTGGGGATCCCAGTGCTCCTCAGCCAGGGCTGGAGGCCAAGACAAACCCTGGAGGAGCATGGTCAGAGCTGCTGCGAGCAGGCATCCTTGCTTCTCTGCCTCAGACAGGCGTGGTGGCTGGACACTCAGACTATGGCAGGCATGCTGAGCCCAGAACTGGACCAGGGCCTTACATGAGACCTCTGCCACCTTGGGCCCTGAGCCTGGCTGAGTTTTCCCACAGCAGGCTCTACCACAGCGGTGTGGCAGGGAGTGATGAAGAAAAGCCCAGAGTGAGTGCTGGAGAAGACAGTGCCCCAGGAGGCTGGGCAAGGAAGCTAGCCTGACACCTGGGCACCAGTCACGAATACAAGCCCTGCTTCTGAACCCTGTGCCCGCCTCCACCAAGATTTCTGAATTGACAGATAACACAGAGTTTTAGAAGAGTTCTAGAGTTCTAAGAATATTTTTTGAAGAAAAGTTCCCAAAAGTTTGTTATTTTACTCTAGAACCAAAGCAATTAACCACTTTCTGTAGAAAACAAATTTTTGTTTGTTTCATAGTTTAATAGTAGTGCAGATGGAAGCTGGGGCCTTGCCTATTCAGCAGGCACTCCATACCTGAAAGCTACATCTCCCACCTGGATTCTATTTGTAAGCATCATCAACAAACCATCCACTGGGCTGGGGAGATAGCTTAGTAGAATAAATGCTTGCCTGGCAAGCACAGGCCCTTGAGTTCAATCCCTGGAACCACCAAAAAAAACAAAAAACATACTGATTCTTCATTTTTTCTCCTTCACAATTACAGAAGTAGTGAGGTCCTGGAGTATACTGTACTCTTTCTTTCTCCTTGTCTGGGCTAGCTTCCTCTTCCTTCTTAGCCAGTTGCCTTCCACCCCTATCATGACAATCTTAGGCACTTAAATTGCTTATAAGAAGCCTTTCTGATAGTGCACACACACCCCAGACTTGGTCAGGCTACCTTTCTTGGTTCACTAACTGTTGTCTATAAATGAAGACAAATCTTCGTTTTTGTAGTTTTGTTATTGTTATTGTTGTTTATACAGAGTCTTGTTACACACTTCAGACTCATAGTGATCCTCTTGCCTCAACCTCCCCAACACTAGGATTACAGGTGTGTGCTACCATGCCTGGCATGGTGCTCCTGGGGTTCCAGGGCTGGCACAGCATATGGTACTGGGGATTGAACTCAGAAAGGCAAGAACTTTATTTTAGGGGTTTTTTTTCAAATATTAGAGATATTAGAGGGTCTTCGCACTGAGCTACATTTCCTTCCTTCTGTAAAATTTTGAGACAGGCTCTCACTACATTACTAAATTGCCTGGGCTGAGCTTAAACTTGTCATCCTCCTGACAAGTGGCTTGGAGACCACCACATTCAACTATTTTATATTATTATTATTATTATTATTATTATTATTATTATTATTTTGGTGGAACTGGGGATTGAAGTCAGGCCCTTGCCAGACAAGTGTTTATTCTACTGTGCCATCTCCCCAGCCCCTATAACTATTTAAGACTATGTATCTTCATATGGTAGTGACTAGTGATCAATAAATCTTTACTAAACTGCCATCGTCTCAACTTTGCTAGTTTATCCACCAGCCTCTCCTAAGTTTTTTTAAATTTTTAGTGATTTATTTGTAACACTTACTCTAGTGAACTATGTAGACCTGGAATTCTTATTTCTCCCCTTGTCTGGATTCCACAGTGATAGCTAATTTTGTTTCTTTGTCTTGACAACATTAAAACCGTAGACACTGTGAAATAAAACTGAGTAAATTATAAGTTTTCATACACCATTTGTAACATAATTATGTTTTCCTCTGGATATATTTTAGTCACTTTGATTAGATGTGGAAAACAATTTGCTTAATCCAATTTGTGAACCACTTTATATTCATCAGTAATAAACTGCCAGTCAATGGAAATCTAAACCATATTAAGTTTATTCTTAAATTCAATTTCAAAAGATAACATTTTCTGATTGTGTCACAGTGCCTGGAGTGTTACCTTTTCATAGTTTAAAATTTGCACAATTTATTATATGAACAAATATGTATCACACAAACATGCATTTCAAAATTTTCATTATATTAAATATCTGAATCTATCAATTTTTTCTACATATAATTATGAGTTGTTGTAGTCAGGGTTTACAAGGGAAAAGATTTCATACTGGACAAATAATTTATAGAATTACTTTATAATATTCACACAGAGTCAAGTGCAAAAGAGTGAATGGAGCCTGTCCGTACACCAGTAACCGTAAGAATGCAGTTAGGGGAATGACTCCCACAGAAACGTCCTGCATGAGCCTGGCTGAAGACCTAGAACACAGCCCAATGTCTTTTGCAGACTGTATCAAGCATCTGCACTGGGCAAGTCCAAATGTCAATGGTGGAAGCTAGAAAGTGTATGCCGGACGAATGAAGGATCTGTGCCAGCAGCCTGAGGGATCTACACTGGAGCTAAGAAAGCAACACTCAACATAAGGACCAGAGCTCCCCCAAAGAAAACCATAGCCATTCTCAGCCACAGAAAGAACCCACGCTCCTCCTCTGATGAGAACAGCTGAGTTCATATTAGGAAAGCCAGCATAACAAGCTTCTCCAGGAGAATCAACAGTGCGCCATCTTTCCCTCTAGTTCTCCTTTTATGCTGTTGGCAACAATCCTTAGGTGAGCCTTCTACACCCACACCCACACTGATTCAGTTCAGCTGGTTGTTACACATTGACCATTAATTAATCCACCACATTAGTACATGTTTGTGGTACATAATGATTACATTCATAGAGGGTCATTGGTACATATACATATCTTGATTCTCTTTCATTTGCTTTACCTCTCCCTCCTTCATCTATCATTTTCTTCAGAAATATCTCCATTTATTTAAAAATATTTTTGGTATTCTAGAGAATTTCACTGATGCTCAAGCTCCACTGAAGTCATGCAGTTAGCAAATTACCCATTATTTTACCGATGGGAAGGTTGAATTAATATAGTTCATTTAAAATAAAATTGGCCATTGTGCACCACATGCTGCACCCAGGCACATGTGGTGGTACACACCTGTAATCCCAGCTCTGGGGAGGCTGAAAACAGGAGGATCACTACAAATCTGAGCTGTGTGGTGAGACCCTGTACCAAATACATAAATTCAAAAAAAAATTAAAATCAGCCATTGTAAAAATGCATTTTACATTATAGCCGTTACACACACACACACACACACACACACACACACACACACACACGGAGCTAAAGCAAATGATTCATAAAATATTGGTGATGGTCCCTCATTGTGGATTTATGTAATGTCTTTGAGTTGTACTCTTAAAATGGCAAAACTGGTAAATTTTATATTATGCATATTTTACTACAATTTTTAAAATTTCATAAAATAATTTTTATTTTGTGCATTTTTCTGATACTTTTCATTTTGTGTTATTTTTGTTTATTCTAGTTACAATCACTTAAATCCATCGATGATTCACTAGCAGAGCCTGGTGTTGGTAATGCGCTCAGATGAAGGATAAAGGGATGAAGCTTATTCTCTTGATTTTCACACAAATCACTGGGCTCTTTCCTTCAAAGAATCTTCAATGGCATAGTTAAAATAAGTGAGCAAAACCAAGCTAGTAGTTCTCTATATATGTGTGTATTACCATGTCTGAAATCATATTTAGAAATTATAGCTTGTTGGAGAATTAGTAAATCATATTTCAATTGGCCGATCTCTTCTTTCATTACTTGGAAATTTTTAAGTGTGTGATTAAGTTAATCGATACGGTTCTCTTTAGTGCTAGAGGTTGCAAACTCAAATGGCTGTAGTGACCAGTCAATGAACATTAGTGTAAGTAATGTCAAGAGTGAGGTAATAAGGAGTGATGAGCTTGTGCCTAAGTAAGGAATGCTTGCCTACATTTAAGGCACTTACATTCAACTAAGAAACAGACTCAAGCTGATTTATTGACAAAGAGATTTATTTGATTGACAATCTTGAGTTTTAGATCTCAGTTACAGATTTTCATGAAGTTTGACCATAAGGCCCTGAAGGATAAAGAGATGGAATAGTTATAGAGAGTATGAGGGAAAAGAAAGTATATTAGGGCCAGGGATATAGCTCAATGATATATACCTGCCTGGCAAGTGCAAGTTCCTGAGTTTGATCCCCAGTATCACAAAAATAATTGAAAATAAAATAAAAGTATTTTAAAAATATAATAGACCTGAATGTACAGAATGATACTAATGAAGAACATTATAGAAGAACATAAAGCTATAATGACTTTGCTTTCTAACCTGATTGCTTAACTTAATAATGTTAATATTGGTGATGATATTATTTACAGTTTTACCAAATTATAAGATTTTAACAGCAATTAATAGTGGTTTATATGACATGAATATAACATGAATATGTTATAACTGTAATCCAATGATCATTTGGGGAATTTATAAGATGGTTTTCATGTAATATCTCATATCCTTAAAATGACACTGCAGTATAAGTCATCACCATGTTATAAATAAGGAAAGTGAAACTCAGAGACTAAAATAACCTACCAAGATTCTTTTGCAAGTAAGTAGAAAGCTAAACCAGAACTTCAGATTCTTTACATTTTGTACTACACCATCATGTGTTCCATGTTCTCGGCCAGAAGATTGGATGTTCCGTTATAATATGGAAATCACACATTTCACTCGGTGGAAAATTTTTGCTATATACCTTGCTTAACATAGCAAAGAGGAAGACAGATAGCTTTCTATATAAAGAAGGGATCAGACTTAATATATTGCTCTCAGATAGCTCATGCAGACTGTGATCTCTTAGCTCAGAGAAGAATGACTCCAGTTCCACTGGGGGTATAAATGTGTCTCATGGGGTCAGCTCTGGTTGTATAACCACTGCTGAATGAAGATGTGAGTTACTTGAAATCTAGTGGAAACAAGAATTTCTTCAGTTTTGAGATTTTGATCCAATCACTATATCCTAGTGAGTTTGCTTAAATTAAGGTGAACATAACTCATCTTGATATGGTCTCCCCACTCATCGCCCTCAGAACTAGTAAATCCACACCCATTGAGCTGCACACTAATCTTGACTACTATTTTCTTTGTTAAGGGGGTATACCACAAATTACTTACATTTTGTAAGTATATAGAACAAAGACTATAGTATGGGCTGTATTCTCAGAGATGTTACAATCCTTGTGGAAGATGTGGCATTTGTGAACAAAAAAAAAAATAATAATGTGAAATAATTTGAAGAAAAATGTATTATTTTGTAAAAGAAAAACATGAATATTAGGGGTGGTGAAGAATTTAGCTAGCAGTGTTGGAACTTTCAAGACTGGCAAGTTTCCCTTAGTTGCAAGGAAGAGGGAAAGTATTTGAAACAGGAAGAATAACAGGAGATTGGCATTTATGGGGAATAGAGGAAAAACTGGGCTAGATGAGTCAGAGAGGGCATTATGGGGACAGGGAGAGAGAGGTAAAATGAGAGAGATGAGCCGGTCCCAGGCACTGGAGAGAAGATGGACTGTATCCTGATGAACATAACTCATCTTGATATGGTCTCCCCACTCATCGCCCTCAGAACTAGTAAATCATGATGACTTTGGAAAGATAAGTCCTTCCTAGAAATTGTTGAATTAAGTAACAAGCAGAGGTAGGGCTAAATACTACAGAGGAAATATTGAACATTGCATTAAAAGTTGGGATTACAGCTCGCGTCATCGGACGTGGAGCAGCACGGGAGGGAGTGGCCAAGTGGGTGTGAGAACCCAAAAATGACAATCCAATGAGTGGCAGTTGCAACCTTTCTGTATGCCGAAATAGGACTCAATTTGTTCTTCTGTATACCTGTCATTCCTCCTCAGAGATAGCAGAAGATTTTATCATTTAAGGTCTGGGGTCAAATCTCAACATTTTGGAACAAGGCTTTCCTAACAATTACAGTCCTGCTGATTGTCCTATTTCTAGATGCTGTCAGAGAAGTAAGGAAATAGTCCTTTGCTCATTCCCTTGAGAAGACCTCATCCACCAAAACCTAGCACTTATGAACATACACAGATGGAACTTTTCAGATCTCAGAGAAATCTTTACATTTCAGGATTTTCTTTATTTTTTTGGCTGGTGTTGAGACATCTGGTTACACTTATTACTCAACTGGCAAAAGAGCTGTCAAACAGAGGAGCACTTAAAACTCAAGCAGAAAGTACTAATAAGGCTGCCAAAAAATTCATGGAAGAGAATGAAAAACTTAAATGGATCTTAAAAACCTCTGGCCCAGAGGAGGAACACATTTTGGAAGCAGAAAATAAAAAATTAGTTGAAGACCAGGAAAAACTGAAAACTGAATTAAAGACTTCAGTTGCCCTTTTTGAGGCACAGGATGATGTGATGACAATGAAGATACAATCAGAGAGACTTTCAAAAGAGTATGATCGGCTCCTAAAAGAACACTCAGAACTTGAGAATCATTTTGAAAAAGGCAATAAGAAAGAACTGTGAACTTTAGGAAAGAAGACTGTGATATACTGTGTCAAAATAATTAATTTTTTATGATGGCAATCACAAAAAGATGTAAAATTCAGTTTGGAGAATGCACTACAACTGGCCAATAGTTTCTATTTTTTACTGCTACACATGGGGGTATAGTAATAATATTGTCAAAATATTTGACAATGTTTCAGATATAAAGTGTATAAAGTGTATTCCAGCTCTTTTAAAAACTACAAGCAGTTAAATGTCATATTTCCATTTGATAATAACATTGGTATGTGATGGCTATTTACAAATAAAAGAAAAAATTCACTAGCCAGTTACTATCAAAATTAGATTTTTAAAGTTACATGAAACCATTATACCCTTGAAAGCCTTGATGCCTTTTTATTAATAATATAATTAGATGATAATACTAATGTGTTCGAAAGTAGTGCTTAGTAGCAGCAAATTCGTTTATAAAGAAATTAAATACGGGTAAATAATAAGCATTAGCAACTGTGTTTATAGAAACAACTTAAAAGAATAATGAAAAGAGTGACCTTGTTTTTTTAAGACTGCGGGTACTACACTTTGCTATAGTAAGATGGCTATGTTGCTAAATATATATGTATATATATATTTCTTTTTTTTTTTTTTCTTTTTGGCGGAACCAGGGATTGAACTCAGGCCCTTGCGCTTGCCAGGCATACACTTATTCTACTGAGCCATCTCCCAGCCCAGATAATTATATTTTTGTGAGTGTTGGACTTTTTGTTGACATTTGTGCTAGTACTACATAATTAGTAAGTGTTCTACCTTTTTAGATTTCCCCTAGCAGTAGGCTTTATATCTCTGCATAGCTATCACAGTACTGAGCTGAACTTATTTTGCATTGTGGGATTCTTGACTTAAAAAGTTAATATATAATGTATCCAAAAAACAATGTTTTCAATGGATTTGAGAGTTATACAAATATTACCTCAAACATATGCACACTGGTGTCACATAGTTTCTCTGAGATGTTTCTGTATTCTGAATATTAAATACTATTTTTCTATTCAGTACTCATTTAGAGATAGTGATTGTAATATTAATTTGACTTTGGTTGTTTCAGTGCTTAAACATGAAAATCCAGTTCCTTGCCTCATAAATATGTAATTATAAAAGAAAAAAATGTTGGGATTATGATCTTAATTTGGCAGAATTCTAGCCCAAGTGCTAGAGAAAGCTAGAGTGGGCCCAGAAAGGGCCCTTTGCTCTACAAGTGGGGTGCACACAGAGCCCTGGGCTCCAGTCCTGCCAACAAGGAAGGCAGGGTGTTTACCAAAAATGAGGGTGGGTTAGCAGGTAGTGAAATGAAGAGGTCTGTTAAAATTGCTGTTAGAAACGTGCTTGGAAGAAAGTGAGTATCAAAGATGATATGTCCTCTTTACTGCCCAGTTACTCAAATGGTATCAGGGACGGGGCCTGTTTCTTCAGTTACGTCAAAGTTGTCACATATTTAACTTTCAGGAAATTCTTCCCTTACCTCTGTCTAAGATAGCTAAACTTGCAGGTTCTCAATTCCCCATGACCTTGCTATTCTTTTAGAAGTAATGAAATACTAGTAGGTGTTCTGGAGGTTTGGTATTTCTGGATATGTTTAAATACCAGAACAGTAGTGTGTCTGTTATGTTGTCATTTCAGGATATAAATTATGTGAATTCTGAATTAAGTATGTCTATTCTATACCTAGATAAATATGCACTGATTAACATTTTGAGGTGAACAAATGTACCCTTACTCAAAAGGCATTCAAAGCACATCCTTCAACTGTTTAAAATTCTTCCAAGTATCTTTTTTTTTTTTTTTTTTTTTGCTGTTGTCTTTATTTCCTATGTTGAGTAGAGCATTTGAGTACATTTGGTGTTTGCTAGTCACTTCTACTTTTCCCTAGCCTATTGAGACCCAGCTTTACTGTATTATGAGTCTCTGAAGGAGACTGCTTAGAAATGGGGAAGAATTGTTATATTAAGGAAGATAGGAAGATATAGTAGAGAACATAGGGGGATAAAAGTATAAAAAGAGAAAAGCATCCAGATTGCTAGATCTTTCTAGGATCTTAACTCCTCATTTCTTTTAGAAATAGATTCCATATGCTTCTGTCCTCTCTTTTCTCTCCTTGACCAGATCCATTTCCCTGAGGCCTCATTCTCCTAGAATAATAATTTATCATAACAAGGATCTTCATTTCTAAACATCCTGTTGGCTCAGACTCCAATCAGAAACCTGTGTTCTGGAAGTTGGCTCTTTCTCAGGTAGAAGAGACCCTGTAACATGTAGAAAATGATGATGTCATGTCTTACTGTAAATAGTAATGTGCTGATACACTACCTTCGTATGAGGAGTATTACTAATACTCAGTTTGAATTGGGAAACTATACAGAAAGATCATAATAAATATGAGAAATTCAAAGAATTTAATAGCATTCTTAGAACTCTGATTCCTTCACTTGGATCGCTCAGTATGAGGGAAGCCAGCTGATATAGCATTAGGACACCCAGCAGCCGGCACAGAGGAGAGGTGAGGAACTGTGGCTTCTGCCTCAATTAAGACAGCCCTGGCAGAAGAAGATTCTCCAGCTTCACCTGAGCACTCCAATGTCACAGGCTGAGCCGACTTCCAGCCTGGAGCCTCAGGAGATGCCTGAAGTCAAGGCTACCCAATTAAGCTTCTCTCAAACTCCTGACTGAAATGGTGAGCTGGACCTCTGCTTGTTTTTATTGTTCTGAGGTTGGGCTCAAGCAGTCTCCTCCTTTTCCTTTAATCTAACTATGGAATGCATGTTGTTGCTTTTTCCCAAGACAGCACATATTTTGAACATAGACTTATGCAAAGGTGACTCAGGGACCAGTATTTGGCCCTCATTCTGAATGAGTCAGAGTCCTGTTGGATCCTTTGAAAATGTATATAACAAGAAGCTATGGGTTAAGCGGAAAGCATATTAAAGAGAAGAAAGTGGGCAGTGAAGGTAATGGCTTACTCAGGGTTGATGCATGAGATTCTTGGCAAAGAAGCAACATTCAAACAATAATTATAGTTTTTTCATCGCTTCCTTGTTGGCATTGGTGTAAGCTCCATGAAACATGTCTTCTACATCCCTGAGGGAAGTGGATAGTAGGAGGTACTACTAAGGGATTGGTTGGCATTCCTGCTAAGGGGGCATCCAGACTAAATGGGAGAGAAGAACAGGGGCACTGATGGTGGAGAAGTAGATGTGCCTGACTTGGGGGTCTCAGAAAAAATTGTGAATAGTAAGATCCCCAAATGCTTTTGCTGATGTGTAGTAGAGTGATAAATCAAAAAGGCATTGAATTCTGATGGTTTTCACTATAAGGAATATTTGTAAGTTTTTGTTCAGAATCACCAGCCTGAGCTTGTGAACCTTAGAAAAGTATGTAGAGGGGTATGACTCTCACAGCTAGTAGGTTTGGGTTTCATTCACAATTCTTTCATTTTTAAAAAAAATTTAAAAATTTTTTTGTAGTGTGGGGATTGAACTCAGGACCTTGTGCTTGCCAGGCAAGTGCTTATTCCACTGAGTTATCTCCTTGGCCCTCAATCTCAACTCTTAGGTTTATTTCTTCTTTGCAAATAATTGGCCCAAGCATTGTTTCTTCATTTATGCAGAAAACAAGTGCACTTTTCCATGCTGCTGTGACAGGTGAAGAAACAGTTCAATGCACAAGTGCTCATCACTGAGTAGCTATTAGTGAGGTGAATGCAACATTCGTTCTAATTTTAATCCTTGCTTTGGATGCTTACTCTTTGATCCCACTTTTATTTAGCTTTTATTTTGCTGTTTTTTTATTTGTTTGGAGACAGGGACTTGAACTCTGTAGCAAATACAATCCTCAAACTCATGGCAATCTTCCTGCCTCAGTCTCTGTGAGCTGGGTTTACATATATGTGCCCCACACTCTTATTTAGGTATGGATCTGCCCTGCTCTCGGACTTACTTTGCCTTGCTGACTGTAGCTGACTCTTATACTTGTTTCTTATCTTGGAATTCTTTGTCTCAGATTCCAATTTCTTTTTTTTTTTTTTTTCTCCGAATGCCTTCAGGGCAGGTTTGGCTGGCTTGAGTTGTGGAGATCGAACCACAGCAACCTGAGCCTGACTGCTTGGTTGAAGCAGCCACTTAAAGAACTGAGCTAAGGGGCAGGCCCCCTCAGATTCCAATTTCTGTTTCCAGTGTTTTTCCTCAAATTCTAATTAAATTAAGTCCATAAGAAATTTGAAGGTTGATTCTTTGACACATTGAACCTTTGAGGGTACATTAGAATCCAAGTTGTATGTAAAATTAGAGGTAAATTTGATAGTTACACATCAGTTATACATTAGTAACTGCTGATAGTTTTCAATAAAATTTGAAATTCAATAAACATTTATTGATTCTTATGTTTTTAGGATTTTAAATGTTTTCAATTTTTCATTCATTTAAAATAAACGGATATATTACAACTTATTTATAGTTGATATTTTATAAGATTAGTTTTCTAACATAATACAAAGACATTTTAGCATTACTTTCTGTATGGACCAAATGTATTCCATCAAAATTTATATGCTGACATCCTAATCCCTTGCATTAGCACTCTATTATTGTAGCAAACACCAGAGATAATTTATAAAGAGAAAGGTTTTATTTTGACTCACAGTCAGAGAAGTTTCAGTCCATGACCACCTGACTCTGTTGCATTGGGCCTGTGCTAAAGCAGTGCAGCATGATTCTGCGAGTGAGTCATGTAGCAAATTCACCTTATGGCAAAGATGGGGGAGGGGAGAGAGGAGAATGAGCAGGAAGAAGAGGAGGGGGAGGAGGAGGGGGGGGAGGAGGGGAGGGAGGGGGGGGAGAAGAACTACATCCTGCAAGCCTTTGGAGGGTATGCCCCCCACAAAGCCTCCTAAGTAGGTTCCACTTTTTTTATTTTCTAATTTTAAAGAGAAGAGGAAGAGAAATAGAACTAAAATAAGACAAATTTCAAATTAGGCTATCAGAAAAGTAATAATAACTAGTACATTGAGTATTGTTATTTCATAGTAGCTACTCAGAGTACAAGTCGGCTCTACCTTTTAAAGATTCTTGGGATCTTTGTACCATCTTGAGTGGAGATAACTTCCGACCAGGAAAACTCACTGATGGAAGAATGGAAAAAGTTCTTGATGGGAGTTATTAGCTGCTTAGTACTTCTCCAGATTCATTTGTTCTTGGTCAACATCACAGCATAGAATAATAAAAAACAGCTAGTAAAAATAAAAATGACTTTTTAAATTTTGACATTATTTCTGAGAATATCTGTACAAGTCTTTACATCCTTTCTTGTGGTAACACATTCTATGGATTGCATTTTATATCAGTTCTTAGTTACAAATGTTTTAAAGCACAAATTTATGAAGAGTTTTAAGTTAAGTTAGAGAACAATACTTTTAGAAGTAAATATACATTGGTAGGAAATACATAAGAAGTTTATTAGTCCGATTTTTCCAGAACACAGAACCAATAGGACATTATGTCACTTTCCCATTGTGAGGACAAAATACCCAATGCTTGATACTTGAAAGAGAAGAGGTCTACTTTGGCTCACAGTTTTAGAGATATTAGTTCATTTGGTCATTTGGCTGCTCAACATAAGGTGATCGGGAAGCAGAAAGGGAGGAGAAGAGCCCAGGACAGAAATACACCCTTCTGGATTGTGCTTCCTGTGAGTCAACCCTCCACACCAGACTCCACACCTCATAACACGTTCAGGTACAAGCCCACCAACTGATGAATCCATGAATGAATATACCCTTAGCCCCAGTGATCCATTTACTTTCCAGTGCTCCCCCAACATATGAGACTTTCAGAGGGTATTTTAGATGAAAACTATAACAGATATATACATAAATATATGAGAAGGGATTTACTGAGTAATTAGCTCAACTATTATGGTGCTACAACAGGTTACTACAACCTGGAGATCCTGGAATACTTCTCAGTTTGGGTCCAAAAGTCTGAGATCCCAGATAAGCCCAGAAGATAAGACTGCTAGAGTCTGGTGTGAATCTTAGAGTCTTAAGGAAAAAGCACCTGGAATTCTGATATCCATAGCAGGAGACAAGTGTGTCCTAGCTCTTGGGATGGGAGGCATGGGGGAACAGGCCAATTTACCTTGTGTATTTCTTCTCTTTGATTCTCCTGCTTGATTTTATAGTGCCCACCATTGATGGATATTTCCCACCCCATCCACCTAAACTCACCTGCTTCCTCTAGAAATGCCCTCCCAGATAAGCTCAGTGTTTTCTCAGATTTCTAATACTCCTTAATCCAGTCAAACTGATAGATAAAATTAACCCTCATAGAAGGTAAACAAAATATTTTTCTGATAACTCTTAAGGCAATTATAATATATTTCTCCAGTGAGTAAAGAGTCCTAAGGTTAGGGAAATAGCGTTTCCTTTAAAGTGTGTCTTTTAATTCAGAGTGATGACATGATGTGAAACAATATAATTACAACATCTATTCCTTTGGGAAACTTAACCTCTCTGGAACTTATTCCTCATGTGTTGAATCAAAGGATTGAATTAGAAATCTAAACAGAGCAGATCTTTTAAAAATCTCAACATATCTCCTTTTTGGGGGGAAATGTTCAGGGATGCTCCTATATGTCCAAGACAACTGGAAGAGAGAGAGAGAGAGAGAGAGAGAGAGAGAGAGAGAGAGAGAGAGAGAGAGGAGAACTACTAACAACATTGATTCTGAAACATTTCTAGCTACTGAGCTCCTGAAGTAAACCTATTTTGAACTGAAAAGGAAGCACGACTCAACGTTTCATCATCAAAACTGCATGCCTTGCCAATTCCTGCCAACAAACAGAAGTTTTGTTCTTCTTTTGGGCATGGGAAAAATATGGTAGACTTTCACAAGAGGTACAATGACCAAAATTTCTGCTTCTCCAGGAGCAGGGTGGGCAGTGAATGACCCACATCTAAAGGAGGGCATCAAACTGTAACCCAGGTAGTGAGGGCGTGTGGGGCAATACAAAACACTGTCAATGGAAGGTAAGAGTTAAGAAATCTCAGATTTCCTTATTTGGATGATAAATAGTGACATCCTCTTTAATTATAAAAAAAGTTTTGAAATCACAAAGTTAATTATTTTTTAATTGATAAAGCAAGCAAAAGTGGCTTGAAATATGCAACAATAAATTGGCTGGCAGTGAGATTGTGGGCTGGGGACATGACTAGAGCAGTCTGGGCTGCACAGAAGGTAACGCCCTGAGATCTAGATCTTTGTGCTCTTAAGCCGGGCCAACCAGCACATGGTACTTCTGCAGATTTTCACTCCTGGAATATACTGTGTGCATTCATGCATCTAAAAAGTGAAGGCTCACTGCTTTAATCTTTTAATTAAAATTTTCATTTTGAGATAATTATAATTCACATGCATATATTAAGAAATAATACAGATATTCTGTGTGCCCTTCACCCAGGTTCAGCCAGTGCTATCATCCTGCACACTAGACCACATTGTACCAGGATCCTCACACTGCCCTGGTTAAGATACCAAATGCGCCACAGGATTCCTTCTACTGCCTACCTCCCACCTACATCTCCGTCTTAATTCTGACAGCCAATTGTAGTCTCCACCTCTGTACTTTTCTCATTTCAAGAATGTACTATAAATCAAATCTTGTAGGGCACCTAACCTTCTGACATCATCTTCTTTCATGCCGCATCATTCTCTGGAAGTTAATCCATACTGTGGTATGCATAAGGTGTGATGAAAAATGTAGTCAGTGTTTAAGTTATTTTTTAAAAAATTATTCCGGTGAAAGACACATTGCCATTAACCCTCCTCAAAATATTCTCCCTCACTTCAAGCACACCATCCTGTTGTTTTTGCCACTTAGCGGAGCAGTTTTGGAAGTCCTCTTTGATCAGTATCTTTCATAGAGTGGCTGCCTCAATGTCCTTTACTGATTCAAATGTTAGCCTTTTGTGGTCACTTTGACTTTAGAGAAGAGCTCACAGGTGTGTGGTGCCAGAATCTGTCGGATGGCCCTTCGCAGAAGCACTCGCCACATTTTTTATTGCTCTTTATAAAGACTCGAAGAGGCAGTGTATCTTACTGTGAGAATTGTTTTTAAAATTTAAACATTCACCAGACTCCCAAACATATCTCATATATCAATTTCCCCTTTAATTGCAAATTAGTATTATATGACAGGAATTTCCCTTTATTTGGTTAATTATTCACTTGTTGAAATGCAGTTGGGAATGCCCAGTTTGGAGTTACTGTCAATAAAATGCAGTGAACAGCTGTGTATAGGCTTTTGTGGGAAAGCAAGTCTTCATTTCCATGGGATGAGTGCCCAGGAGTGGGTTATGTGTTAGTTGTATGTTAAGTTTGTTTTAAAAACTGCCAAACTGTTTTCCAAAATGGCTGATCATTTTGTGATCCAACCAGAAATATGTGAGTGAACTTGTTTATCTCTGCGCTCACCAGTGGAGATGTCAGTGTTATTTTAATCACCCTGATAGATATGCAGTGATAGCTCATTGTAATTTTAATTTGCATTTCCCCAGTGACTCATTGTGTGGAATATCATTATGTTGAACATCTTCTCCTGTGCTCATTTGCCAACTGTATATTTTTTATGGTGAAATGCTTCCTCATGTGTCCTGCCCATTTTCAAATTGTACAGCCTTATTTCACCATTGAATTCTGAGAATTCCTTATATTTAAGGTGCTAGTCTTATAGGATATGGGGCTTGTGGATATTTTTATCCTCAGTCTGTAGCTTCTCATTACACCTTAACAGTTTACACAGTGAAGTTCATATTTTTGATGAAATCAAATGCACCAGTTTTTCCTTTTGTGTATTAATGATGGTATAAAGTCTATGCTTAACCCTAGACCATGTAAATATTTTTTCTGCTCAATTTATATCTATTTCATTTTTTGATTGATTGCAAATGATGTTTTGTTACTAATTTTGGTGTTTATGTATTCATTACTAGTACTAGAAATCCTTTTAATTGTTGAATGTTTAGTATGTGTTCTGTGATGCTGCTGAACTCATTAGTTCTAGTACTTTTTGATAAATTTATTTATTTATTTATTTAGTACCAGGGATCAAACTCAGGACCTTGGGCTTGCCAGGCAGGTGCTTATACTGATGAGCTATCTCCCTGAATCTCCTTGAGGTTTTTTTTGTGTATACAATTGTATCATTTGCAAATAGGGACTCTCTGTCTCTCTGTCTCTGTTCCTCTTTATCTCTATCTCTGTCTTTGTCTCTCATACTTTTATTTTCTTACCTTATTGCTTTGGCTAGGAATTCTGACTGTTAAATAGAGTAATGACAGCAAATATTCTTGCTTTGTTCTTGATTCTTGGAGAAAGCATTCAGTCTTTCATCATGAAGTACACAGTTAGCCATGGGTGTTTTTTT
>NW_004524709.1:6179522-6209335 GCF_000260255.1 Octodon degus | reverse complement strand
TTTTTTTTTTTTTTTGGCGGAACCGGGGATTGAACTCAGGTCCTTGCGCTTGCCAGGGAAGCACTTATTCCACTGAGCCATCTCCCCGGCCCCTATGATATATACTTTTTATGTACTCTAAATTCATGTATATATGTATGCTAAATTCTGTGTGCCATTTTGATAAGTATTTTTATATCTATATTCCTGTGGGATATCGGACTGTAGATTTCTTTTTTTGCATTGACTTTCAAGATTTGATGTCAGAGTAATCCTGGATTCATGGAATAAACTGATAAATATTTCTACTCTTTATATTTTTCAGAAAATATTGTATAGACCTAGAGGTAATCATCTAAATGTTTGATAAAATGGTGCAAGGGAAAATTTTGAAAGTGGAAATTTTATCATTCAGATTCAGGTTTTTTTCTACATTATTTTGAGTAGCTTGGATTTATTTTCCCTTATGTGGCCCATTCTTTTTCAATTACAAATAACATAAATGAACATTTTTGCATAAGAATGATTTGTTGTGTCTCTAGGTCTAGCCTGAAATCTTTAGGCTGGGTGGCTGGATGCCTGTGTGTGTGGGTCCTACGGGCTGTAGTTCCCTTACCCTACAGGACTAGGCTTCCATCTTCACTTCCTGATGAGATAGATCACTCATGTCCAGAAGCCTGGCCTGGTTAGCCCAAGTTGTGACACTTTTTGCCAGCCCCTCCCCCACCCCTGGTCGTCCTCCTTATCTTCTATTCCTAGAACTCTTCAGCTGCCTCCCTGACATTTTGAGTCATCCATTGTGTGCTTGTGCTGCTGTGACCTACCTTTTTGCTGCTCTTTTCCTGGAAGTGTCTACTCAATTCAATTCTGCCACAATACCTTGTGATGGCGGATAAACCCCTAGAGATCATGCCTGTCATCTCAGTCAATACCTTCTCTGAAAACCTTCCTTCCTCTTCTTCATTTCCCTCCTGGCCTAACACTGACTCCCTGACTGATTCCCTGGCTCCAACATGTGTAGAAACTAAACCAACATAAGACTTCACAGGACAAAGGTCATTTTATCCCTCATGTTGCTGCATCATTAATATGGCCCCTGGTGAATCTCTTTGAATTTTAGTTATCTACAATTTGAAACTGGATCTTAACCCCTGAACAGCATAGACAATTTCTTGCATATTTCGTATCATCTATAATTTTTGAATTTTATAAAGTATTCATATATTTTCTTTTTTTTCTGTATTTTAGGGAAGGGTCTACAGGGTGTTCGGGGTCTCACTACTAGATCAAACTCATAGTGATCTGCCTGTTTACAGCCTCCCAAGAGCTAGGATTACAGGTGTGCACCACCACACCCAGTCTCAATTGCCATCTCAGCGTGCCTGGGGGACAGGGCCAGCACGGCAGGGTGGGGGATTGAACTCCGGGCCCCTGTGCTTGTTTGCAGGTTGTTTTCTAAGTATTAAATAATCCACTGTTAAGATTAAAGGAAGAAGTACTTGTTGAGGAATGAATTTAGAAAGATTTGGAGGAATTGTGGTGATCCAAGTCTTAGGGCAAAGTGTGGTCATGACGAGGGGGCAAGCAGGGGATTCTGACAAGAGAGGGGGAAGGAGCTGAACACATATGTTCTCCTCCCTGCATAGGTGGACACAAATGTACATATGTTTAGGAGTTTTGTTTTGTGGATGCCAGGAGATGTGATCAACAAGAGCAGAAGGCTTATTGTAGGGAGCAGAAGAATATTTTATGCTGGATGGCGAAGTGTGGATGACTGAAGGAGGAAGGGGATGTTTCAGGAAGGACTTTCATTAGAGTGTGAATGAGCATTCCACGCTGATTGCTCATCTTAACAGCAATGTGCAAGATGGGACCAGAGTGAGGAGACTTGATAAGTAAGGAAAGGCCTGAGGACCAACAGTGCACAGTTTCTTAGCTTTGACTTTCTCTCTTCTTTACCCAAAATATTGCCTTTTGACTCCTTATTAGGTAAATGGAAATCCTGTTCTCATGGCATCTTGGGAGATAGGAAACCTGAACATTTTGTTTGGTAAAGGAAAGTCAGTTTTTAAGAAAGATGTCTGACATGTTGTAAATGTTTTCACAGGGTTGAGAGAAAAATAAAAATGGAACATCTGATGAAGAAGATCTCGAAAGTAAGACCATTTCTTACTGTAAGATTCTTTTCTGGAAGCCATATTCTTCTGGAAAGATATACTATGTGGCCAGCTTTCTTTCTACACTCAAGCAAATTCAAGAATGTTTTTACTTACAAAATTATTGGGAAATCTGACAAGTACATGACTTAAGTAATTTTTAAAGTTTTTATTATTATATTTTTGAAAGCTTTTGTAATAAACCCTTTCCTCACTTTGCTCCAAGAGGATTGCTGCTAAGTGTTCTGCTGTTCTTAATAGTAAGTGGTGAAAAAGAATCACTTGTATTTCCTATCACTCCTTTGTTAAAACACACACACACACACACACACACACTCATACACACACAATGAAAGATTCCTATATTTAACTTCAAAACGTATCTCTTTATTTTATTGCCTGATGTTTGGAACAACTCTCAATTATCAATGTATTATTATATACATTTTAAGTCCATTTGGCAAGTTATCATATAGGATGACAGAAACTGCAGGGTCAAAGCTATCTGATTGTTCCAAAACCCATTGAATGCCAGATATTTTGTCTCTATGCTATGCTGCCTTCAAGGTTTCTACTTCTTTAATTTTTTTTTTTTTAATTTTTTGAGACAGGGTTTCACTATGCTAGGTCAGGCTAGCTATGAACTCATTTTATAGCCCAGGCTGGCCTCAAACTCACAGGGATCCTCTTGCCTCAGCCTCCCAAGTGCTAGGATTACAGGCATGTGGCACTGCACCTGGCTCTGCATCTTTAGAGAGATGCATATTCTTCCTATAGATATTTTGGTCCCTTGAGTTGTAGTTTCAGTAACTCTGAATCTTAGGTGTAGACACTTTAACACAAATCAATCATGCCTAGACAAGGGATGAAGTGTTTTCATAGGTTCTGCAATAAAAATTATATATATGTTTTAGTGGATCTCAACAGATTGATGAGGTCATAGGCTTCTTCCAAAAATTTGAGGGAAGTGATGAGCATTTTCTCTGGAAAAATGGTCATGTTGCTGTGATGTCACAGATGAGCCCCAATATCCCTTTTGTGGAACAAACCATAGCATAGACTTCTGCCTGAGAACTTGGACCATGGCCTTACTTAATCCACAATTTCTAAGGGCCTGTGACGAAGTGATAACTGTCACAGTGATAACTTGCCCGGTGATAACTGTGCAAGGTGACAGCTATATTAATTGTCTTTTTTTTTTTTTTACTTAATGCTGAAAATTGTAGGGATATTTTCATCCATTTTCCATGATCATTTGTTATTTTATTGTATTTTTATTTTAAGGGAATAAGGATTTTTATACTCCACACTGGGCTTGTGGTAACTTGGTCTGGGCTACATCATCCCAAAAATGAAAGGTTAGTTTGGTGGTGTCCTCTGAATTTCATTCAAATCAAAGTCTTATCAACAACTATGGGATCTATCTCCATCTCCTTATTTGTCCTCACTGTTACATGCAAAAAAAAGACCTTCTTTCCCTGTTAGAGGATTGTGCACATGGTAATGTCTCTGCCTGAGGCATACTTCTTACCATGTTTTACCTACTGGATCCAAGGAGCCAGCACTTGTCATAGCCTGATGGAGGGGATAAACAGTGGAAAAGATGGGGAATTATGGGCACAAGTGAGGAAACCAGGGGATGCAGGTAGAGAAAGTAGGGAAGGATGCCATGGGGTGAAAGGAGTCAGGACTCCCAGCCTGGAAGTGTCTGGTATGGAATAACCACAAGCTAGCCAAGAGCAGAATGTGAAGCTCAAAGAACATATCAGAATTGAATGAATTTGTCTAATGTATTAATGGTATTGGAGCCATTAAAACTGATATATCTGCTTAAGAAATTATAAATAGAAAGCTGAAGAAGGACTCAGAGTAGAATCCTGAGATCTTCTTAGATTAAATTCGTTAATATTTACTAGATATCCTTTTTGAATCTGTAATAAAGGGAAAAACCTCTTAAAACCCTGAATCATCAAAAGCGACAGAATTATACTTACTACATTAAAATGTATTCTTGATTTTTACTTTGAAACATATTCTTCTTTAAAGCTGCCTTGAGATCCTCGTCACCAAATATCCACTATGGGAAATGTTGACATTTGTTTGTTATCAAAATAATTAAAGGGGTGTGCACGGCCTTTGGATTCATGGGGCCAGCGAGCAAGCTCCAGGGTGATGGCAAAACTTTCTGAGGCAACACATTGGCCTGTCCCTGACTTGGAGTTCTTCTCAGCCCTGTGGCTGACAGTCTTTACTGTCTGATACTTGTAGACCTCAAGAGAATTTGGAGTTCAAATGTATTGTGTATTGTAACACATAGAACATTAATTTGCAATAATTGTATGTATAAGCAGTTGACAGAGATTCTCTCCTTGGCCACGCTTTAGTCAGGATCCTTTATCTTCCACAAGGCCCACCTCTGTACTTCCTTATAAAATCCAATTTTGGCAAAGAACCTTGTTAAGTCAGTTTAGCAAGAACCCTGTAGCCTGTGTATCTGATCATCTTCCATATTTGATCAGGTTCTTTATCCTGCACCGTCCTCCTGTGACTCGGACGCCTTCATGATCCAGAATGAGTGTGATGTCTAAGCGTCACATCTTCAGCAAGAATCCTGTTACATCAGCTTATCTCTAAGCCCCCTTAGTCTTGCTGTTAGTAATTTTCCATCCTCTTATCCCCCCCCCCTATTTCATAGGTATAAATCTCCACTTGCCCATGCTGATTTGGAGTTGGGCCCAATCTCACTCTCCACTGTAAGACCTCACTGCAGTGGTCTCTGTAGCTATGGTAGTGGTCTCTATACTATACTTGCCATGAAAGACCTAAATAAAATCTGCCACACTTGCTTTAATAAACATGATTACACAATTTCTTGTTGAACACATCTTAAGTGAATATGTGGTCTTATTATGTTGACTTGTATATTTAACTCCAAATAAGTTAATCCCTTTCATTATGGCAAAGTTTAATGGTAATAGCAAGCTGTTCCATTACTGCATGACATACCGTCTAAAAGACACTTACAGAGTTGAAAAGAGTAAGCTATGTTGTCACAGAGAGCACCAATGTTGAGCTGAGGTCTCAGCAGTGTTCTGAAAAAGCCAATGGCTCACTGAGGATGACAAAGGGGCATTTACTTCTAATGGTAACAAGGGAGCACGACGTGATTCATGGCTTCAGGAACCCTATTTGCAAAAACATCTCACTAGGCTTTGTTAGGAAGCAGCATTATCTCCAAGGGCGGCCCAACTGGCCCATTCGTGGGCCAGGCAAAACTGTCCTTCATATTAGTAATTCACAGGCAGCCCTGGGCTCATTAGCCCAAGTTAAATGGTGATGCTTTCAACCCCTCAGATCTTGTCCCTGTGCTATGTCAAGGGCATTGGTGACCACAGAGTAAAACACCTGAAAAATACCCCAAACAGTAACTCTTCCTTGGCCTGTACTACCTCTACCCTTTATACTGCCTGATGTTCCCCATCAGCTGGCAGTACTACCAGTCATCATAAAGGTGGCCAGTTAGGCAGGTCTAGTCACATCTGTAAGAGAGCAGCTTTCTGGGAAATAGGATGATCATTGAGAAGGAAATGCAGCTAAGCTTCAGGGGGCAAGAATACAACTCAGATGCATTTCAGAAATAAGAGCCCCAAGAGCAGCAGAACACTGGCCTAGGTATAGCATGCACAGGGAAGAGGCAAAGGGAATTTTTCCCTCTCTCCCTCCTCCTTCCTCTTTCCTTAGGATCTAGACTTCTACTCACATATGTGGAATATTTTATCCAGGCCAGTAGTGATGCAGGAAGAGCAGGGTCCTGCCTTGCTGGGCTGATTAATCTGGCTCCTGATTCTATCCTGGCTTCTTGCCTTGATTGTGAAGTTGGCTTCTCTCTCTCTCTCTCTTTCTTTCTTTCCTTTTTCTTTCTGCCTCTCTCTGTCTCTCTCTCTCTCTCTTTGCTTCCCTTCCCACTTCCTTTTTTCTTTTTTCCATTTTTTTCATTACTGATTAGTCAACATTTATTCACCCCAAAAAGATATCATTTTTATTGAATTTAAAAGTTGGAATTCATTGTTATTGTGTGATAGATATTTGGTCTGAATTATACATACAAAGATATTTTTAAAGACACAGGATTAGCCTTCAGTTGTACTTGGTGGGCCAGCTGGGAATGTAAATGCCATTGGTAACATTCCGAATAGCATACAGAGATTAGCGTTGGGATAGGTCTCTTTCTTTGTAATTTGAGGACACTGAGCAGTGTGTTTGAGCAGGTGTCTCTGAAGTATCTCTGCCTTCAGAGGAAGAAATGACCGCAGTAAATGCCCTGAGAGGGCTTCAGATCATAACTGAGGTCCTTCCATTTCTGACAGATGGCACTCAACCCCACCAAGAACAGCTCTATAGGAAGCTATTGCACACCATCTTCAGACCTGAGCTGTATTTATTCCTGAAGGATAGTGACTCATCAGTGCAGAAGGTCTTACTACATTGGATTTTTGTGGCAAAAAGGTTTCACCTCCTGAGGAGATACTTTACTTCATTATAACATAATAGCAAACGGTAGCATGTTATATATCAATATGCAGCAAATGTGTTTATATTTGTGCTGTCAGTGGAAGCTGCTTGAAGGAAATACTTGAGGTTTGACTAATGTAGGATTTTAGTGCAAAGACTGCCTCAGCCATCCATCCAGGAGAAAAATGAGTCCACAGAGGACTTTGCAACTACTGTAGGCAATGTAAATCATGATGTAAAGTAGCACTCTCTTCTTTCTTTCTTCTTTCTTGTATGTCTACTGTAGCCATAACTGTTTCCCCTAGAGTTCCTCCTAGAGACAGCTAATTAGCCCAGAGAGAAAATGCAGAATGGAAACCTATGACTTGGACTCCAGAAACATTTCTGTCATGAGTATACTAAGCCCTAATGTTATCTTTGGGATCTTTTAATCTATTTAGAGTTTCATCTTTGCTTGTAGTTCATCTGTAGCCCCAATGGAAAGTCACTCTCAAAGCATCCGAAGGAAGAAAATACATCAGAACCACACAACTGCACAGGAATCTTAACAGTGGCTACAAAGGGTCAGAAGCCCTGTTCTTCATTTAGAATGGAAACAGAGCTCCAAGGACCTCTAAGTGAGGAAAAACAGCAACATGAAACAGAAGAACCACAGGAAAAACTAGGAAAATCAAACCCAGATGTAATGGTGTTAACTCAGAAAGCAGACAAGAACTTTAAACAACATTAAATGAACAGTGCAATCAGATATTCAAGACAGTATTGTATTTGACTATAAGGAGGAATCACCCAAGTATAAGAAAGAGTTCACTGTTTATGCCATCTGGGGGCACCTTGAACTACAAAAGCAGAGGCGACTAGAAACTCAAAGCTTGAATGCCTGGCCCTTTGTGGAGTTTGCCAAAGCCAGGTTGACCAGGCAGAAGAATTCCTGTTTAATGCAGCTTACCTGGGATCAAGGGAAGGTAGGGTTATAAATAAATAACTAGGAAAAAAAAAAAAACTAAACATGACCCTTGCAGGTAGTGACATGTGCTATGGAAAATACAATATGGTTGTGGTGCAAATGGGCTGAGGGTAGTCAGACTCAGACTGTGGGAATAAAAAGCAGAGGTTATGGTTGTGATTGGCCAAGGTAAGGTGGAGAACATGGCATTGCACAACAGAGCTGAGAGCTGAGTACGTCATGCCAAACATGGCCATTCCTAGAGAGAATGACCACAAGCCTGTAGCTGAGCTCATCAAGCCACAAAGGCATATTCACCCAACATACATTATGGCCAACTCTGCCTGAGGCAGGTTATGTCTTCCCCAAGTTTTTCTAACAATCTCTGCCATCACAGGTTGCTCTCATGATGTGATTTTTTTACAGTATTTCCAACAAAAGTTAGGATCTGTTTCTCTCCCCTTTCACCTTGTGTTCGGTTCCAGCCACAGGAAAGGTAACACCGTGCAATGTGAACTTGGAACTCTGGACCCTCGCTCCTCAGGGCAGTCTCCTCCCCCTGCCTGTGTCCCTGCACCCCCCCAAGACTGCAGACAGTGATAAGCTGACATTTCAGGTGCCAGGCAAGCCATGGGATGGATGAGTGGATAGCACCTAAATAATCTTTCAGTTTAGTCTTTTCCCTCACTCAGTCTGGGGATTAAAAGTCCATACAACACTCTTTTGTTTCCTGAACTGTTCCCTTTTCTGTGATTTTGATGCTGACCAAATAATGCCAGTAGTTGCTAAACCTCGAAAAGTGCACTTCTCTGATGATATTTTTCCTCCTAAGATTAACTAAGAGCTTTTACTCAGGTCATTGCCTTTTTAATAAAATATTTTACTGCCCAAGCAACATGTAACTTTACCTGTTGCCTGGGACACCTAGTTTATGTTTTGTAATTCCATGAATTTAATAGAGCTTTTCCAAGCTGCCTGACTTCAAAACATGGTGAGTTTTACTCTTTTTGCTGTAAGTTTCAATAGGAAATAAACAAAGTAAATACTACCATGCTAACTGGAAGAACTTGAAACTGCACTGTTATTTTTTTTTTTTTAATGTAATCTTTTGCCAAACTGGAAAATATGTGAGGCTGTTTGGAAGCCTGGCCTCAATTTCTCTCTCTTGATCTCACCTGACACAGAATGTTCCTGGCTGGCTAAGAATGCTCTCCCTCCCCACTCTAGTCCCTAAAACGTGTCTTCTGTGTTGTATGTACTGCTGCCTGCTGCCTGCTGGCTGGGGGAAAGGGACACACACACAGCGCTCTGCGAGAGAGGAGGCTCCAGGCCGGGTTTCTGGTCTTCTCATGTACTGGCACCTTCTTTGGGCAGCTGCTCTGAGAGCTGACTCAGACTGCCTTTCTGCTCCTGAACTGCTAATGACCCCACGAATCCTGACAGATTACATCAAATTATACATGCACCAGCCCCTGTAGCTAAACGTAATGGCAGCTTGGAACTGGATTTGCACCACAGACTAAAAACCACGTAGTTATGTTACCAGAGTACTTATTGCGCTCCAGTCTCTGGGCCTGAGGCTACACCTACATCCAAGAGGCCCCAGGAGGAGAGTCTAATTCAGAAAATCGTTGGCTTATCATTTTGTTTAGACTAAACTCAGCAAGTTTCATCTGGACTGCTCCCTCCAGGGGGCTATAAGACACAGGTAATATACTGCATCCCAGGCCTTCTGAGGAAGCCTAATAGCTGCCAGGAAATTCCCACTGAAGCTGGGAGTGTGATTGGAGCAAGAGAAGGGTGAACAGAAAACTTCTGAGGTGCTTTATGTGGGAAAGAAACAAGAAAAATGATAGAATGGGGCTACAATGTAAATACATATGGAGAAAAGGGAGTGACATTTTTAAGAACCTGGTATTTACATTTTAGGCATATTCTGTATTCTGAGATGTGGTCTGTGCTTTGTTCCTTCATATTCTGTCCTTTTTGTAATGGAAGTAAACTCCAAATTAAAATATTAGCCTACAACCTAAAACCTAAAGTACTTCCATTATTCATAATCTTTACAGTGACAGAGTGAATGTCAGTCCTTCCATGAGTCTAGAGTCTGTGGTCCTTCTCCTATCTTCTAATCTTTCTTTCCTCCCCCTTGGTTTAGACTTTCTAGATTTCTGGCATCAGTCCTTATCCAGGACGCCTCTCCCCCCTTTTTTCCCTCCCCCTTATTTGAAAAAATTTGTAATTTTTCTGTTTACAAAAGTAATTCATATGTGTTTGTTGGTATTAATATGGAAAATACAGATACACTCAAAGTAGGAAATAAAAGCTTGCCATATCCTCACCACCAGGAAATAAACACTACTGTGCATGTGTGTGTGTGTGTGTGTGTGTGTGTGTGTGTGTGTTGGTGTTTGTGTTTATAAAGTAGCTTGATAATGCTTTGTAAGGTAGCTTTTTCCTTTTTTCTGTGAAAACCACCATTCTGGATCACTAAATGTATTGCAGAGTTTGAAGATTGGGCCAGTGCTGTATGAACCATAATTTAGTAAAGTAATTCCTTATGGGAATACATTGGCATTTCTTCTAAATGTTTTGCCTTTATAAATGAGGCTATGATGAGTGCCCTTGTAAATATACCTTGGTGCACACTCATAATTACTTACACAAGAAGCATTCCTAAGAGTCAAATAACTGGTTTATAAGCTATGCAGCAAATGGAATCACTGATGCATCTCTACTCAGTGTGCGTTGGGAAAGTTGTACTAATTAAGACCTAACCCATTTCAAAAGTACCTGTTTCTTTGATTCCCTCTCCTCCCAAATATATAGCTTATTCTTGCTATTTAATCTTTTTAAATTGAAAAGAAAGAGAATGGCATTGTTTAATTGGCAATTTTATGATTCCTATGAATGATGCATATTTTAGATACTTAATTGAATTGCTTTTTCACTTATTTTGCCTATTTTCCTACTGAAGTTGGTATTTTTATATTTTATTTTGTTGGGATTCTGGCATGTGGAAAATATTAGCATTCCAGAAAAATGAAAGATGATGGAGGCATTATTGAAAGTTCAGGAAATAGGAGTTGTCCTAGAGTTGAAAAGAAATGGAAAGAAAGTTTCATTATGGAAATACTAAAATTTCGGCACCATGGGCCTCCCATTGAAGAAGGTACCTTTCCAGTTCCAAACTCAGTTAAGAGGTCTGGGATTCAGATAAATTTGTTCATATTGTTTAAGTGGAGAAAAAAGAATGGAAGGCAGATTTCAATGAGATGAAGAGGAGTGTTAGAAAATGACCACTGAGAATCATAGACACGTTTCCAAATGTAGATGATAGATTGTAACAATCCTGTGACCCCAGGTAGGGCTAACCGGCACAGAGAATCCAGCCTACTGTTTGGTTTTGTGGTCTTGGCTTCAGGGCCTTACAATGCAGACTACAGTGAGTGGGAAAGACTATAGTATCAGTGTGACTTGGGATGTCATCTGTCTTTTTATTTCATGATCTTTCATAAGTTTACTCAAAGCAGCTCTTCAGCTTCCGGTTTCCACTCACCAGGCTGATGTGCCTGCTGTTATAGCCCATGGGATTTAAAAGTTAGTTGCAAGCTGGTGTGGTGATGCCATCTTGTAATCTCAGCACTCTGGGAGGCCCAAACACGAGGAGAGGGAGTTCGAGGCCAGCCTGAGCATTTAGTGACTCAGTGAGACCCTGTCTCAAAATAAAGAATAAAATGGTCTGGGAATGTAGTTCAGTGCTAAAGATTCTGAGTTCAACTCCTAGTATTAAAAAAAAAAAGAGAGAGAAAAAGAAAAAGAAGAGAGAAGAGAAAAAAAGAATGAGAGAAGTTAGTGCTTCTGAGAAATTAATGCTCTAAACTGTCTTCAAAGTCTGAATTTAGAAGCAGAATAAAAGAGATGTCTCCTTGGAAGTCAACTTTTTCTTGTCTTTTCAGGTAAATATGACACCATTAGGGACCACCCCGTTGGGATAGTGGTGAGACAGAAAACTGGGATGACAAATAAACGCCTGGGTGCAATAAACAATTCTCCTTTGTATTATAGCCCTGTTTCAACAGAAATGTCTTGAGCCCTTGATAAAACTACAGGGGACCTGGGAGATGGCTCAGTAGAATAAGCACTTGCCTGGCAAGCACAGGGTCCTGAGTTCAATCTCCAGTACTGCAAAACAAACAAACAAACAAACAAAAAACTACAGAGGCAGAATGTTTGTGTGAGGTGAGAAATGGTTACAAAAGAAAGAAGTCTAAATAAACCCCCTGGCTTTACTTACTCTTAGTCAACCTAAAAATCACTAATTTTGAAGATCACACAGATGAGAAATACATTATTAGTTTCCCACTGCCTCTGACGCGGAAGTTATGATAATAGCTTCCTGTGTTACCTCTGCAGGGCCTGAGGGTCACTTTTGCTGACTCATCCCTTGAACCTGCAGAAATTTGATAGGTGACTAACATGAAATAAAAGGCTTGCCTTCTCTGTCTTCATACTGTCTCTGTTCCCTTTGCTGTCTTAATGCTTGGATCAGGTTGCATTCAACTTTGCACATAGACATGTTGACTGTTTAAAATGTTTAGTCCAAGACTATAGGTCAGGGTTTACTTAGCCTGTTGCATACTGGAGCATGTACATGTTTTCTTTATTTCTCTTTCTCCTTTTTTCTCACCCCACCCTTGTCCTTCTTGGAAAGCCATAAAAACCCAACTACTTAAAGTCTTTTGGCCTATCATGGGGCCCAGACCTAGAAGACCAGGATATGTTGTGCATCTAAAAAAAAATTCAATGTCCTCTAAGACAAATTGACCATGTCTAGAGTGATCCAAGTCCTTCACAAGAAAAAAATGCCTTTGAACTGTGCTCCTGACCAATGGGAATTATTGGTGGTTAGCTCAGCCTAGGAAACAAATAAAACCCTGCCTCTCTTTTTGTTCTGTAAGCTGGAACTTGGTCATTCTCTTGACCAGTTGCTGATTCTTTTCAGCTGAGGCCCTAGTGCAATTGAAGTCAGCCCCCCATAAAGTCTTGCCTGTTCAGGAGAGCATGTGCTTGCAATAGTTGACCCAGTATTGTTTCTAGCATAGGATATCAGATACAACAATTCTATAGTTGATGATGGTAGATGAAGGTGAACTAAACATAAAATACTAACCGTGTGCTGAAGAGTGATGGATACTCTGAATTAGCATAATTCCCATCTCTGTACCTCTGAGGAGGAATTAAACTGTAAAAGAAAGTGAAAAATGTGGAAACTTGAAAAGGGAGTAATTTGACAAGAAAGCAAAGCAAAGCATAGAGCACAAAATCTGTGTGAAGATCATTGAATGACTTCCACTGTGTAAGAATAGCTTGAAAGTAGTCTAAGTGTCATCTATTCCCAATGGTAGAGTTTGCCAGTAGCTGGCAATTTGTATTTAGCCAACCAGCAGCAGGTTTGTGCAAACTGAAACCCATGCCATGTAAGCTTGCAGTTAGATGGACTCAGCAGGCCCAAGGAAGGCTGCCTGCACCCATCCTGGGGAATTTAGTGCTTCGGCTCTTTCCAGTGACCTCTCCAGTGCCTAAGCTCCACATCACAGCCTTTGAAAAGAAAAAGAACGACAAGTTTCAGGGAAATTAGCAGGATGATCAGAAGACATCTCAATTAGTGGGGTGTGTTTATTCACTTCCTTACATAGTTCCACTGAGAGTAAAAGACAAAAGCTTTCACACTAGGTTGGTGGAAAGAAATCAGAATTGAAGCCGTGTCTAACAAAGCAGCTGATAAAACCCCAAAATTCATGAAGTCTGTCTGTTAAGATTAATGAAATAAAAAACGGGGTAATCTGCCAAAGTGATTTTTGTTTTCTATTTTTTCCTGAAGACAGTGCTGGACAACATTGCTGTCACATACACTGAGTGATGGGGTCTTGCAAACTTGGCACTCTGGCCCTTTATTTCAAAGGAGAGAAAATGGCAAAGTGAGGTGAAGGAGTAGATGCAGGATTGGACCCCAGACCCCTGTTTCCGACCCAACTGTTCTTTCTTCTGAGTCTAGCTCTTTCCATATATATGGAATATTCTTTTTTTTTTTTTTTTTGGAATATTCTTTATCAGTAGCATTGGCTCAATACCTACCATATTTGTAACTGTTTTCTATTTGATGCCCTCGTTCATTTTGTCTTCCACTGTTCTGCTTTCTTTGGTTGATTTGAGAATTTTTTAAAAATTCCATTTTCTCTTCTGGCTTAACATATCAGTTGTATGCCTCCACATTTTAAATGGTTGTTCTAGACTTTGCAGTATACATTTACAACAAATCCCAAGCCAATTTATAAATAATAATTCATCAATTCATAAGTGTTATAGATACCTCACAATACAGCATTTCCTGTTTCTCTTTCCTACCTCTTTCAACAGTGCTGGCATTAATTTCACTCACCAGTAAGCTGTAACTTCCACTACATTGTTGCTATCATTAAAATTAATAAATTGAGCCTACTTTTAATGTGTCCCTTCCAAAATACTCTTCTTCTCTTTATGAAGATCCAAGTTTATGGCCTATATCATCTCTCTTCTTTCTGAAGAATTTTTTAAATATATTTTGTTGGGGCTGGTGAGATGGCTCAGTGGTCTAAAGCAACTACTTAGAACAAGCTTAGCAAAACACAGGGACCACGGTTCAATCCCCCAGCACCACATGCCAGTCAGCCCCGCCCCCAGGTGGGCTGAGCTGGCCACACACACACAAATAAAAATAATAAATATATACATATTTGTTGTAAGGTAAGCCAACTGAGAAGCTATTCCCTCAATTTTTGTTAGTTTGAGAAATCTTTATCTTTCACTCTAAAAGATTTCTGGTTTTCTTTTCTTACCACTCTGAGCCTTTCTGCAGTTGCATTTAGTGTTCCTACCTGTAATAGGCTTCTGCTCCAGTCTGCTGTTCTCTGTGTCCTCCTGTCTTTCCAGTTTTGGAGGTACTGACTTTCCCTGTGACTTCAATTCTCTGATGGGTCTAAGCATAATTGTTAAATTCCAATTTGTTCAGCTTCTTTCATCATGTGTAAGGTGAGAGTGACAACTTTCAGGTTCCTTAATATGTTGGACCAAAAATCTGAAAATTCTTTATTTTACCCATGAAATTAACCCTATATATTAAATAACTTATGGGTTAATTTGATAATGGTGTTCACATCCATTCTTAGTCCTTGTTACTTAAAGTGGACTTCTTCAGAAATAACCAATTGAAGTTTCCCTCTGCTAAAGTCTTCATTGCCCCAGCGATCTTGTAGGCACAGATTCCTACTGCAAAATCAATCATTCATCTTCACTTGAATCTTTTACCTTTTCACTGGATGAATGGACAGACAAGGGAAAGGGTCCATTTCTGTGTCTCACACAGCCATGAGCGGCCATGCAGCTGAACTTCGGTCAGTTGGTACCAAGTGAACTGCATCCAGGTCCTGATTCTTCACCTATCCTGTGGTCTCTCTACCCCAACATCCTACTTGAATCCAGCCCAAATCCCTTTCCTCCATTTCATGTATTCTCTCCATCCCTGGATGCCTGGTAGGTCTGGCCCATTATCTTCTCTTACCTAGACTGCTACAGCTGCCTTCTGTGCTTAGTGGGTAAGGCTAAATGCACACATATGTTTTTAAATGGAGGCAGAGAGAAAGAAGCAAGTCAAATCTGCATAGATTGATTCCAGAGAGATACTGTACTGACATTGTATGTAACTATGGACTTCTTTTTTGACTCAGTTTCTTTCTTTGTGCTTTTTCTGGCCAGGTTGCTATTTTGTGTGTTCTCTTAAGTATGAGGCTTAAGATTTGTAATTCCTCTAGGTAAATTTTGGATGTATTATCATGTAATAATTTCTTTGATATAAACATAAATATAAATGAATCTTGTTTCCCATCTTCTAGGAGTTCACAAATTCAACACTACAGAGAATAAAAGATGTATACGTTGACAACGGTAGGGAGACTATAGTAAGTTACATTTAAAAAGCTCTAAGGAGGGCCAGGGAGATAGCTCAGTAGAATAAGAGTTTGCCTGGCATGCACAAGGGCCTAAGTTCAATCCCCAGTTCTGCCAAAAAAAAAAAATTAATAAATAAATAAGTTCTAAGGAAATAAAAATGTAGATGCTGCTACAATTGGTCATCTGAATCCATGCATTCTACATGTGTGGATTTGATAGATTGTGGATAGAAATTTTTCAAATAATTTCCTCTGTAATGAACAAATACAAACTTTGTTTTTCATCATTATTCTCTAAATTATATGGTATGGTCATTAGGTGTGGTAATGCACACCTGTAATCCCAGCAATCAGGAAGCTGAGCCAGGAGGATCACCCTGAGTTCAACCCCAGCCTGGACTACATAGTGAGTTCAAGTCCAGCCTGAATTACATAGCAAGACACTGTCTCAACAGATAGATAGATAGATAGATAGATAGATAGATAGATAGATAAAATAGCAGCTATTTACACAGCATGTTCATCTGTGCTAGATGTTATAAGTACACTGGGGATGATTAATAGTAAGTAAGAGGATACACTATGCAAGTAGTACGCCATTTTAAATAAGGGAGTTGAGTTGGGTGGGTGTGGTGGTACATACCTGTAAGCCCAACTCTTTGGGAGGCTGAGGCAGGAGGATTGCTGTGATTTTGATGTCAGTGTGGGCTACATAAGTGAATTCAAGGACAGCTTGCACTACATAACAAGACCATGTCTCAAATGAAAGAAAGAAAGAAAGAAAGAAAGAAAGAAAGAAAGAAAGAAAGAAAGAAAGACAGAAAGAAAGAAAGACAGAAAGAAAGAATATTGAACAACCATAGATTTTCAGTACTTGCAGTGGGTGTTGGAAGAAAACCCCTAAAAATTGAGGAGACACTTATAAACCTGACCCTAAATCGAAAACAATCAGGTTAGTTTTTTAAAAGGTGATTTCAGTAGCAATAATTCCTTCTTTCTCTTCTTCCTCCCCCTTTCCTCCTCCCTCCTCTCCCTTCTCCCTTTCTTCTGGGAGCCAGTGTCTCCTCCTTATGAGTACCAGGAATCTATAAATTAGAATGAAATAGAGAAACTAGGACATAAAATATTGTTTCAGCAAATGATCATTTGGAAGTAAATAAAAACTGGAAATCAATGATGTTAATAAGAAGCCTGTTTCAATACAGAAGCCAAAAGTTAAAAGCTAGGTCAGGGTGAAAGGTCATGGGCCACAAAATTCAGAGTTCAAGGTCCAAGCCCAGATGACTTCTAGTTTCCAGGTGTCTATGAGGATAGTGTTGCCTTTAGTTAGGCAACACTAAGTAACAAAAGTGGTTTTGATGAGGTGACAACAGTCAAGCTGTGTTGACTATGGCAGTGCTTAGGCTGCTGGGGGGAGAAGGGCATCATTAGGCAATAGCTTTGGCATGGAAGTGGGACTTGGCCCAAGCAGGCTGCTCAGGAAAGTGCAGCTTTTGAAAAGCAGTGGAAAGGAGAAGTCAGCACCGTGGGAGAGCAGACTCACTGGAAGCTCCAGGAGCTCAGACACTGACACACGTGCTCTGTGTGGGCCCCCTGAGAAAGCAAAGTGGCAACAAGCCAGTGATTCCACCTCATGTGCTCTGCTGGACCCCTGGGAGGGCTGCACAGTCTGTTAGATGAGAAGCAGAAGTGAACAGGCCAGGTCAGGAGAATATTTGCTCCTGTTGTGGGACAGCCTTGGGCCCTTGTTCTCTGCAGCTCCGGCTTCCTCTGAAGAATAGCTCACTCCCTGTGTTCTCTCATGGTAGGAGGACCCAGGACAGTAAGCAAGAGAACCAGGTTGGGCTAATGTCTTCTCTGGCTGTCACACCTGTCTAGAGCAGTCTCCTAAGGACAGATGAGGGTGGTGCTAATCCATTTCTGTTAAAGTCAAGGACAGAGTTCTCACCTTGCCTCTAAGGCCCACCAGCTTAGGTTCTATTTCCTCTCTGACGCACAACATCTTCTACCACTCCCCATCCTCACACCATGCCAGTCATGCAGGCCTCTTCAAAGTTGTCACGTGTGCTATTTGTGCTCCTTCTTTTATCATGATTCTGTATTTCTAAGACAATCCATATTTTCAAACATCTTAAAATATAGTCAGGGACCAAAAATGCAAGAGAAGAAGAGAAAATTAATAAGTTCCAGATATTTGTACATAAGGTAAAGTAAACTAAAGTAGAAAAGGAATAGGTTGTGTCATTTCTAATCAGTTGCTGAATAGACAAATAATTGATGTGGCTGTTGTTTATTCACCAAGATGTTGAGCAAACACTTGTTACTTGCTATCTCCTAAACACCAATGGCTGAAGATTAAAAGAAAAATATAATCTCATTGATATATCAAGGAGATCATATCTTTTGATAGAGTTATTATATAATTAATAAGTTAATGTATAATGTTTTAGTTGTTTCTCAGAATCATGAACTGATTTACACACATACACACACACACACACACACATACACATACACCAACAAAACAAAATAAACCAGAAATGACTAAAACAAAAAACTCTGGGCTCTTGCCACATGTAGGAAAAAGAGGGCAGGGTAGCCCCCACTTCAGCCATTTTAGAAGAGGTCTTTTTGAACCCAGTCCTAAGACAAAAATCTTTAGTCAGCAGCTATGATGAGAGAGTCCCTTGCATTCTTGTGAAAGGTAACAGAAAGGGGCTTCTTACTGAGTTTCCCAGGAGCCTTTCTTTTCAGTCCTGCCCTCACCCTTTTTTCTGTAGGCCCTGATACCATTCACTGCATACCTCTGGGCAGTGCTTCCTGCTGGCCTCCACTAGATTCCTGCTTTGCTTTGTGGATGCAGCAGTCACCACTCATCCTTAGCTTTCCAGAGTGTAGATTATTCCTGTGCTTGCTGCCTCTTCCATTGTCAGTGTCCTCAAAGATCATACGACATTCTCCTTTCCTTCTTTCCCATTTCCCTTTTTCTCTTTCTCTGTTTTATTGGACTCTATCACCACTTTTGAGACATTTCAGATAGGAACAAAGAAATATCTATGCATTGGAGCCACTATACCACTCACACTGTTTAGAGTTCTCTAGAACAAAATCAGTAAAACTTATATGTGTAATTAAGCCAGGCAATGTATCAGGTAGGCTTACAGGATCAGAGGTAGCAGAGTCTGTAGGAAGCCCCTCCTGGTCCTTGTCTTGGTCCAAGAAGTCTATATTTGTAATCCCAAAAATACATTATTGGAATCCCACTAAGTTAATTCCAATCTACCACTCCCAGTGCAACCCACAGCAAAAATAAAGACACTAAAGCATATTTATAATTATGGGAAGCCAATAATTCCAGCCCTAAGTCCAGCCACAAAGATGGCTTTCCGAAACAAAGAGGCCAATCCAAGGCCACATCCAGGTCTTTTTCAGTCATGAAGGAGGAGTGGCTTGAGGATGCATGACTGAGAATTGTGGAAAGTAGGTGAGTTCTGTGAGCTGGGCTAGGTAGGTGGTCTGCATTTACCTTTGTCATATGCAGAGAGAAGCATATGCAGAAAAAGTAATTTGCATGATACTATATTAGAGATAGTATCTAATGTTTTGGAGTCTGGCACTGCAGCTCTAATATGTAATCTTTCAAGCCCCAGGAAGTCATAGCCTCTATCTTAGGGCTTGATCCCAGTTGACATCATGAAGTGCTGGATCTTCATCTTGTTTCAACCTGGATCATATTAAAGAGCAGCAGATGTGAATTATCAGGGAAGCATGCATGTTATCTTTAAAGACAACCACCAGCAACTCAGCTAGACCAATATGCATTGCTTAATGCCAATTGAAGGGATAAGGGAAAGTTCTAGCCAGGACTTGTTTTCTGTACATATCAATACAAGGAAATAGGGTCAGGTTCAGCCAAAATGGAGATGATTGCTCTTCTTTCAAGGAGAGCTGCTCCACAAGAGTCCACAGTGGCCATCTCCATGCTGGAGAGAAGGAGAACATGATAGCTGCTTAGCTCAAGAACAGGAAAGCAGTAGGGAAAATAGCTCTGTGGCATAAGCGCTTGCCTGGCAAGTGCAAGGTCCTGAGTCAATCCCCGGTCCTGCAGAAAGAAAGAAAGAAAGAAAGAAAGAAAGAAAGAAAGAAAGAAAGAAAGAAAGAAAGAAAGAAAGAAAGAAAGAGGCCTCAGAACAAGAGGGATCAAGGATGCAGCAGCAGCATAAAGCCAAAGGCCTGGAAGTTTCCTGGAGGGAAAAACTCCCAATTATTGTTGTGGATCCAGAAAAACTGTGCAGATTGGAACCAGAAGGCAGGGCTCCAGATCAATATAAAGGAGATGAACTGGGCAGGATACCTGATGAAACCACACACATTGAGAGGAGAGAGATGTTTGAACATCCTAACATTTTATACCTGCATCTACAGTAGTAGACACATTAAAATCCTTGTATGATGTCATATCATTATCATTCCTAAATATATGGGCTTCTTTGGAAATATTTTATTTATTATCAAAACAAGTGTTTGTCACAGCAAACACAGAACAAAGGTGCACATGTGACTCTAGAACAAAATTTATGTTAATAAGAAAAGTAAATTTAATTTTAATTTTAGCAGATTTATTTTTATGTTGTCATGGAGAAGCAATCAGGGGGAGGCTAAAAAAACTTGAAATCCTGTGCCTGTTGACACTCCTTGCACAGCCCAAGCAGGCATTGCCCTTACCCTCTCCTGCGACAAATGTCTTGATGTTGGTTCAGAAATGGCCTAGAGGGCCAAGGAGATGGCTCAGTAGAATAAGCACTTGCCTGGCAAGCACAAGGGCCTGAGTTCAATCCCTAGTTCTGAAAAAAAAAAAAAAAGAAAGAAAGAAAGAAAAAGAAAAGAAAAAAAAATGGCCTAGAGTCTGTGTTCAAAATACCAAAGAGCAATTTCTGAATGCTTACTATGTTCTAGGCACTGTGTTAATATTTCTTATGCATATTATCTTAGGTAACCCCTACCAAGCCCTATGTAAATCATCCATCATTAGTATACGAATAGGACATTTATCTTCCCATTCCAGAAATGGATACAAAGGGAAACAAAGTTATCTGCCCAAGGAAGCTAAAGGGGGTTTACCCCAATTCTACTGGACATGGTGTCAGGGCCTTTGATGTAGTGCTCAGGCTGCTGACATGCCATGCAGGTATCTGTGGCACCTGAAGCAGCTGTTGCCTTTCTTCTAGCCCTTGTGCTCTGTGTGCCTGTCTCTTCTTGTGTCTACCACTCTAGCCCTCCCATGGCTCCTTGTTCTGTCCTCCCATCCCTTTAATATTTTTTGTGCTGTTGCCCTGCTGGTTCCACAGATGATCAGGCATGCTGGAATAGTCACCTGATGGCCTGGGCCCAACGAAATCAATCAAGATGCGTTCAGTGGCATACACTTGTAATCCCAGCACTCCAGAGAGGGAGGCTCAAGGCTGGGCTTCATGTGAGATCCTGTCTCTGAAAATCAAGGGAAAAAAAATGGGGGTCATTCTTGGTCAGATGCTGACTTCAACAAGAGTGGAGCAGTGTCTTTTGGAACCCTTTAGCACACTCAAATGAGCAACTGGTTTTTGCTTCATCTACATTTCTTTGCTGAAGTGTTGTGAAGTGCAAGTCAGACAATTCTCTTAGCATAGCTCTCTGGTGAAAATAGTCATTCTATGAGCTGGACTCAGCTTGGTCCTCATTAAGAATGTTAAGAAGTGAGAGCTAGGGCTGTAACTTTGTGGCAGGTGTTTGCCTGGCATGCACAAGGGCCCAAGTTCCATCCCCAGTGCTACAAGGGAAAAAAGCAAAAGGAAAAGAACGGTAACAACTGTTAACATGACCCCCTATGGTAATGAGGACAATTGCATTTATTTTACTATCATTGCACATGGAGGGTCCTATCAGTTCAATTATTATACCCTTTGTTTTAAACAGGCTTACCAAATTAAGCGCAACCTTTATTTGTTTTAAATCATGCATCTTCTTAGAGTGTAGAACTTGTAATTTGAAGGGGCCAGGGAGATAGCTCAGTGGCATAAGCACCTGCCTGGCAAGCATAAGGACCTGGTAGTGCAAAAAAAAAAAAAAAAAAGAACTTGTAATTTGAGGTTTGTTTTTCTTTCCTGATATGCATTTTTCTAATGTCTAGAGCAATTTTTAAATTAATTGTGTCATGTCTTCATAGATATGTCTCTGGATCAGGAAATATTCAAGCAGAGACATCTAGAAATGGATAGAAAATTGGATTCAATACTCACTAAATTTCCTTCTGTTTCAGAGATACTATAATCTTTTTTGAGACAGGGTCTTGCTACGTAGCTCAGGTTAGCTTAGACTCATTATTTGGGTTGGCCTCAAACTTGCAGCAACTCTCTTGCCTCAGCTTCCCAAATGTAGGAATCCTGTAATCCTTACTGCATGAAAATCTCATTAAGCTGAAACCTGGTAATTTGTAATTTGTAATAATTATACCGGTCTCAAGTTGCAGCACACTTTTGAGCTAATGAAAAAGCTTACTAAGCAAGTAGTGCTGAAAACCAAATTGAGACCAAACATTAGAGATGCTCCATATAAATAATTTGTATGATAATTAAAAGAAATCTTAGTGATAGTATCCAAGGGATCTTTTCATACTTAGCAACCCTGTATTAGCATAATTTTGATACTAAATATGCTTGATTGTTTACTAATTCCATCCTCCTTTACTCCAATTAGCCTAAATTGATATGGTTTTACTCTACATAAGCATCTTAACTACATACACAGAAAGATGATTTTAATGAGGTTCCTTCTAATCAAGAAAACACAAAGTCACTAAGAATGGAAATTTTGATTTCTTAGTTGGCTGTTTTAAATCTGATTCTCTCCAGAGAACAGCATCTGTAATTTCACTTGCTTTGTTGATTATCTCCCCAAAAGCTAAACTTCTTTTGAACCACAAAGAATTTGTCTGATAGGAATGAAGTGATGGAAACATTGGGAAAAAATGACATCTCTTAGAATTTGTGGCAGCAGTGAGAGTGAGTTCTTTCCTGTGTCAACAAGGGACACAAACCTTAGAGAAAGTCCTAGGGAGAGAGACTATGAAGTTCTATTTTGACTACAAATTGAAATTGTGCCAATGATATGATGAGTCTGAGGGGAAAACTGATATTGTGTATTTCCCAAAAGAACAAATATCTTGAAAACACTAAGATTTCTTGCTTAGGTTAGACCATATCTTGTGTACTATACTTAGATCCCATATATATATATATAGTTGAACAAGTAGCTCTAGGAGCTCTAGGTTAAGATGGAGGTTTAAAAAAACTCTGGAAACTATATTTCATGAGGAATAAAAAATAATGGAAACGAATTGGGCCTAGTTTCTGTACTGGACAGGATTATAGGAAAATAGGATTATTTTATATATTTAGAAGGTATATAAAGAAATGATTCCTTTTCCCTAGGCATGGCAGTTTGCATCTGGTCCTTCTATATATATTTTCTTTGATTTTTCTTCCAGCCAAGCCCATTTCCAGTGATTACCAGACACAGAATTCTCTTGTTGGAGTTGTGTGTGGGAAAGTTAGAGGACAAGGACTCTTGCTGATCTCTGTGAAAGCTTGGAAGAAATTGAATAAATGATTCAAGTGGTAGAGTAGAAAGAAGAGCGACATTTTTTGAGAAAAAGGAGGAAAAAAATACTCCAGATAAAGGGAATGAAATTAAGGTGGTCTGCCCCCAAGATTAGCAGCAGCTGGTCCCCATGCACAGGGATGCCTGATGTGTGTCAGTGGCCTGCGCTCCTAAAACAACCACAAATGGGATGTGGAAATTGAAGGGGCTGTTGGACAATGTGGTTGTCCTTTCCAGGCTCTTGCTATCCTGTTCAAAGAATTGGACAGGACAACTTACAGATGTGAAAATTTAACAATTACTTAAGAAAAAAGAAAAAGAAGCACTGAAGGAGAAAAAGGGCTTTGAAGGAAAAAGAAAATACACCCACACAGAGTAGCTTCTGTAAGAACAAGAGGGCAGTGGCATAGGAGTCAGTGGTCACTTTGTTTATATCTTCTTTCTCATATTAGATCCAGGCTGTCCCATCTAAAACTTGTCTGATCTTGTGCTAGAAGAATTGAAGACAGCATTCTCTGATTGGTATCAGGTTTGGAAATTGTTCTGTGCGTATGTCCTGAATTTCAGGGATTGATAGGTCTCCATGGCTGATTGCCCAGCCGCTTTTCCATGTCCTAATATCCTGCCCCAGGGCCCTGAGCATTTGGGTGCATTAAGCATGGATTTGTTGATAGAGGGTTCAGGAGTATTCCCTGAATCTTTGACTCTGCATGAGCTACTGGGACTTTTGATTGTCCTGGGGTGACAGGGAAGTGGCTGAAAATGTGATAATGACTGATATTGAGCATCACCACCAACATTGCCCAGAGAATGTTCAGATATGAACGTAAGGTGACTGAAAGAAATAACAATTTCTTGCAAAATATGAGGTATCATCTAAAAGTACAGTGAATATTTACATTAAAAAGACATCACAGTAAAGGGCACTTGGGACACGGCACTCACTATACTTTTGATCATACCTCACAAAGATATTTATAAGAGAGAACTTCCAGAGGTGCTTCAGGAAGTGATAAGGATGACAGGGAGGTAATGGAGGGTGGTTAATGGCAATGCATTTTTTATTGCAATACATTTTTAAAATTTAAATATTCATTATATATTTTAATCACACTATGTATGCTTGTATAGCTCAAAGACATATAAAGGACCAATAAACAGTAAGTTATAGAAGGAGGACTTTAGTTAATGCAAGAAAGGAATTTGTAACTATCATGGAGATAGGATGGAATCTATGAACGCCCATCATCGGAAAGAAATTTGATAAACTCTGTTGAGGGCGTGTTAAGGGGAAGTCCCATGTTAAGTGTAGAAACTGGATTAAGTGAGTTCTTGTACCATGTCCAGTTTTGGGATCCCGATGATATATAGAAATGCTCACGAGTGGGAGTGGGATTGCAGATTTAAGTAGCTTGTAAATATTTGCACAGGGACTTTTGAAAACAATCACTGGGCATTCTGAATCGTAACACTTTGCACTGATTAATAACTAAAGTTATTTATTTTACTCTGGCTCCAAAATGGGTGACTGAACTCATATTCAAAGGGGTAGGGGGAAGTTGAGCTATGTCAGCTTTGATTTTTCTCAGATAGAGGGAGATGGTTTCCCCTCATCTGATCTCTGAGGAATGTATTTTCTTTCACGGGAACTATAAGATGAAGCCAACTATTGAAAGAGGAGAATGTGAGGTACACACTGAAAGTACAACTGGGGGATTAGGAGCAAAGGGAAGAGATGATAAGGATTCAGAAGACGGAGTGGGAATGTTACAACTAGTGCTCCCAAGCCAGCATGAAAGTTTTACGACAGGATACGCTAGGGCTCCAAGTGTTGCTCTTGGCTGGCTTGTCTGCAGTCGCTCTGCTGTGTGTCAGCTGACATTGCCAGTATTTACAAAAGCCAATTAAAGTGGCATTAACACACACATGCACACTGAGCTGCCGCGGCAGTGTGTCATGCCCAGTTCCTTTGGCAGGTATTCAAACCCAGATATAGCCTTTGAAAAGAATTATTTGGGTAAGCTTTCAGAGCAAAAATCTGTTATTTAATTTTAATTATTTTTCACCTCATGGAAATGGTCAAGAGATCCAATTCAGTTCAAATACAAAAGTATGGAAAGAAACTTTTCATTCTTTTTTTGACATGTTCATAAAAATTATTTTTGACATAAATGATTTGTTATGAAGAGCTATGTAGATAGAGGTTAAACACAAGGAAAGGAAAGAGGTAAAGGAAGAAATTACTCTGATTTAATGCTCTTTAGATATAAAGTATATCAAATAACTTATAACTTTATATCCTACAGTTAGGGATAATTGGAACTAGGAGTGACAAGAATTATTTTAGCAATAGCAGACAAATACTTCTTTATCAGTTATTTAAGACTTCTGATTTTGATTATGTGTCATCGCATGATCTGAACATACTTTCACACTGAGAAAATATGAAAAAATTGTTGCTTTTGTTGGACTAACTCTCCTACTAATAACAATGAATGACTGTGTTATATATTCAAAATAACAGTTTAAAGGCATCACAGATCACAGAAACTGGAAGGCCAAGTTCCATGAAATAAGAAAAGCAGACTAAGTGCTATGGCTGAGATAGCTGTCCTCCACAGACCCAAGAACTGAAGCCTAATTCCCAGCCCATGGTGCTACTGGGAAGTCCTGGAGCTTTAAAGACATTCTGGAGGAAGTCTGTCATTGAAGGCATGCCCTTGAAGGGGATGTCAGGATCCTGGGCCCTTCTTGTCTCTCCATTTCCTGGGCATCATGAAGTGAGAAGCTCCCTCTGTCCTATGTGCCTCCATTTATGTGCTTCCTTGTCATAGGCCCAAAACACTGGCCCAACTAACTATGGACCCTGATACTCTCAACCAAAATAAACCTTTTCTTCTTGTAAATTGACTCAGCTATTTAGTTATATAATAAGAAGCTAGCTGACATGCTGGACAAACTTAGGTTAGTCACAGTCATCTAACTTTTTTCCTGAGAACAACTCCCAGTTCTCCCACAGTGTGTGAAGATAGAGTTCAAACCCAATATGGTAAGTTTACTGAGATGAATAGAAAAAGCTGGAGTTTAAAGCTATGACAGTAGTTAGAAATAAAAGAGAAAAAAATATATTAAGATCTTTTAAAGTTGTGTAAAAACATGCCTCACTTTCTTAGCTGGCTCCTGGGCTGTGAGTGTGTAGCAGTGTGAGAATCCAAGGATCCCAGAAAAAACCTACAGCTGGAAAACGTAAGAGCTGAGTAGCTATTTGTGCAGCTGTCCAGGACCAAATAGAGACAGTTTAGAGTTCAGGTTCCCTCAATTTAGCGGGACTCATCCAAAACTGTGGCCATTTGAGAGGCCACATCATATGTCGAAAATAAGGGTTCTCTGCCTTCGTTAATGCGATGGTAAGTCAGCTGCAATTTCAAGAGGAGGCACAGGACAGGCTCAGGAAAATAAAATGTACTCACAGATCCGAGCAATAGGAGTCACATCACAGTGCACATAATTAGGTTGTTTTGCTTTGTTCTGTTTTGTTGTGTGCTGGACATTGAACCTAAGATTTTCATGCTAAACATATATTCTGCCACTGAGCTGCATCCCAACCACAATTAAGCATTCAGTCCCTTTGAATGTCAATCAAAGCTCTTTACATTTGGGTTTCTCTGATTCTTTCCTCCCCTGGTGTTTGCCACATTCCCTTTGCCCAGGGACTTTCTCTACTTCCCTTGTGTGATGTTGGATCCCATGGATCTCAGTAGAGGGTAAAAGATGACTCCATCTTTGTAGTACAAAGGCTAAGTACTTTCTTCCCTGGCCTCTCTCACTGCTAGAGCAAAGGCACAACACCAAGGTGTGGTCAGAAGCTTTGAGCAAAATTGGAGGTAGGAGTTGGCATTTTAAAATATAGGTTCAGAGAGACCCAGCATAGGGGGATGGGGCAGAGGCAGGTGTTAGACGAGTGGGCATGCGTGTACTGGGGGCTGGGCAGTTTGTGTTGTGCACTGAGTGTGAACTTCACCAAGTTTCTCCTTCAGGGTTTGCTGTACACACCTGAGGCAACCTCTGTGCTGACTAAATTCTTAGTCTACTTTCATCAGCTAAGGTTGGTTCCTCTGCCTGATAACTAATGCATATTTGAAACATTGGAAATTTGCACAAACTCTGGATAGCAGCATGAGAAGTTATCTGTTTCCCACCTCTGTGGAAGAAAGTACAGTGGATGTAATGAGCCCTTTCAAATTTATTTCCTCCTAGGCTTGAAGATGTAGTTTGACCCTGGGTGAGAAAGTTCAGACCCTCTGGAGGGTTGCTGATCTCTAGAGAAGTAGATCTTTCAGCCTTCCATGGACTCTGTCTTTGACCTGGGGGCTCATTAGCACCAAGAATGTTTTGCAGGTTCTTCTGCCTGTTGAATGGTTAAACAATAGTTGGCAACTGGAGATGGATCAGGGATTGTTATGGTGCATTTTAGTTTCATAAACTCCTTTGACATAGTTTTCATTCTTTACGACCCTCCTTTGGAAAGTCTGCAACATTTACCAGTATGTGTTTCTGGCATTAGCTTTTCTCTTTGCTTGGCTAAACTCTAGTTAGGCTCCTGACATTCTGCTAAATTCATCTGTGCACTTCCTTGTAAAGTCTAGGTTTGGCCAAGGACCCTACTAAGCCAGTCGTGGCTATCTGATAACCAATATCTCATTGGGCCTTTCACCGTTTGTCACCCCAGTACTACCTTCAGCAAGAATCCTGAAGGTCAGTCTAACCAGATTCCCCCTACTGCTTCTCTTGGAAATTTCCCATCTGCTGGCCCCCCAGGTATAAATTCCCTCATGCTCATACTGTATTCATTGAGCCCAATCTCTCTCCCAAGTGCAAGACCCCATTGCAGCAATCCCCACATCTATCATGGTGGCCGTGAATAAAGATTGCTTTTCCAAGTCGCAACAAGTATCATTGCCTAACTTCTTCAATAGGCCTCATATTATTTCTTATTTTACTGTTGTGCTGGTGTTTTACTGTTCTTCATTTTATTATAGAGTGTATTTTCCACATTGTGTCTAATATTTCTTTTGGAATGGGACAGAAGATATAGATATTCATATACATATATAATCATTAAATAATGCAGATTGTATTTAATAGTGTTGCTAGAGTCAGAAAAGCAGTTTATTTTGACTAATACTTCTAGTCCAAGGTTAAGGCCCCATATCTGGGAAATGACCTTGCTGGCTGTGGTAATGAAGAATCTCACATGGCAAGAGATGGTGTGTGTGTGTGTGTGTGTGTGTGTGTGTGTGTGTGTGCATGTTTTTAAAACATTACAGTTAAAACCTTAAAAATGAAACAATCAACAATGAGCATTGTTTTGCACAATAATAATTGGTTGTTTCAGCCCTAGCCCCCAACAGAATGGCTTGTACTCAATTTAATTATTTATTTATTTATTTGTATGTTTGTGTATGTGTGTGTAGCCAGCTCAGCCCACTAGAAGGCAGGGCTGGCTGGCATGTGGTGCTGGGGGATTGAACCACGGTCCCTCTACTTTAGTTAAGCTTGTTCTAAGTAGGTGCTTTAGACCACTGAGCCATCTCACCAGCCCCATTGTACTCAGTTTAGATACGTATCAGTAGATCTGTAATTTGAGGAGAACTCACAACTCATGTTCTCTAACAACAGTAGGCATCTGTTATTTGTGCCCTTTGGGAGGAGCAATTGGCCACCTGGGAGGTCTTTGTCCAAAAGGGACCATCTAGGACTACTGCTACACTGGATTATCACCATGACTGCTGATGTGGTTAAACTACTAGGCTGTTGTATCACTGACATCTAGCAAATTACCTGGTCCAGACTGCAAAGTTAATTGGTACCAATAGAATGAATGAATATATTCAAATATATATACATATATATATATATATATATATATATATATATATATATATATATATATATATAGAGAGAGAGAGAGAGAGAGAGAGAGAGAGAGAGAGAGAGAGAGAGATTACTATGTATCAGGCATTCTCAACTGCTTTACAAATTATTTAAAATTTAATCCTCATAACAACTCTACATGTGGATAATATTATTAACCCCATTTTACAAATGAGAAAGTTGAGGCACAGAGCACTTGTATAATCTGCCTAACATATGTAGCTCATCAGAAGCAGAACCAGCATTCAGAGCAAATCAGGTTGACTCCATATAAGGACTATGCCTGAATGAGTGAATGACTCTGGAAATAGGCTGCACCTACCAAGTAACTTGGAAAACTTTACTGACGCTTTGCCACCTTGGCAGCTGTCTGGAATGACTGGACAGAAGCTTTCCTCCACCAGAAATCAGCCTTATTGTGGAACATGGTCTTCAACAAGTGTCCACTGTACAACACAGGCTGCCTTGTTCTGCACTTTCATTTAAGAGCAAGGCAGTGTGCAGTAGAGGAGGACACACTACTCTTTCCTTTGCAGCTCCCCTGTGTAGCTGCCTTGGCAGGTAGCCTTATTTATTTGGGATGGGGAGCGTCCAGTTCCCTCTGGCTGGCTCTCTCTTCCTCTTTTGAGTTAATGAGAAGACAGCTATGATGATGATGATAAG